>NC_043026.1:12616179-12913679 GCF_006345805.1 Octopus sinensis | reverse complement strand
TAAGTGACCTTTTTGAGCGAATGACTGACCACACATATCACAGTGAAATGGTTTCTCTCCTGTATGGACACGTTTATGAGTTGTTAAGGCACAACTGACAGAGAATGATTTACCACAGACATCACAGTGATATGGTTTCTCTCCTGTATGAATACGTCTGTGAGATGTTAAGGCACAGTTTACAGAGAATGATTTACCACAGACATCACAGTGAAATGGTTTCTCTCCAGTATGAATACGTCTGTGAGATGTTAAGGCACAGTTTACAGAGAATGATTTACCACAGACATCACAGTGATATGGTTTCTCTCCAGTATGAATACGTCTGTGAGATGTTAAGGAAAATTTAACAGAGAATGATTTACCACAGATAGCACAGTCATATGGTTTCACTCCTGTATGAGTACGTTTGTGCATAGTTAAGTAATCAATTTGAGTGAATGATTTACCACAAATGTCACAGTGATATGATTTCTCTCCTGTGTGAATACGTTTGTGTCTACTTAAGTGACTGCCATCAGAGAATGAGGTACCACAGAAATCACACTGATATGGCTTCTCTCCTGTATGAATACGTCTGTGAGATGTTAAGGAAAATTTAACAGAGAATGATTTACCACAGAAATCACAGTGAAATGGTTTCTCTCCAGTATGAATACGTCTGTGAGATGTTAAGGCACAGTTTACAGAGAATGATTTACCGCAGATATCACAGTGATATGGCTTCTCTCCTGTATGGGTACGCTTGTGATATTTTAAACTATCATTTCGAGAGAATGATTTACCACAGATATCACAGTGATATGGTTTCTCTCCTGTATGAATACGTTTGTGAGTAGTTAGGTGAATTTTTTGTGAGTATGATTTACCACAGATATTGCAATGAAAGGGCTTTTCCCTGGTATGTATACATTTGTGAATATTTAAGTTACATTTTTCAGAGAATGATTTATCACAAGTGTCACAATGATATAATGACTTTTCTGCTTCATCCGACATTCCTTTAGACCCAATCATTGAAGTTTCCCACAGTATTAAAGTTTTCCTTATCTTTCTTTTCTCACTGGTATCAACCTTGATCTTCACTGATATCTAAAGATGCTGTCAAAACCTTTGCAAAGATATACAAGTTCAATTAGAATGCAAAAGCCCCAGATAACGAGATGGGCAAATGTTGCTATGAATCTTCACTCAGGGCAAATATTTCACAGTAATTCAATCCCAGATTTATAGCAGTTGGGTTATTATGTCTGTTCTCTAAAAAGTTTTCCTTTAGTTTTTTAAAAAACTGATAAATATTCCAGATGTCTCCAATGTAAAGAAGTCGTTTGGTGCCAATGTCATCTGTAAATCTGAAATAATAAAGAAACAGTATTTAGATAGAGAGGAGAGATCAAAATGGAAATGTTCAAAATAACGGGTAGGGGGGAGATCATATTATGAAAAAAGTTTTTAAATTCTTTCCTATAAATCCCTATATAGGCGTAGGAGTGGCTGTGTGGTAAGTAGCTTGCTTACCAACCACATGGTTCCAGGTTCAGTCCCACTGCGTGGCACCTTGGGCAAGTGTCTTCTGTTATAGCCTCGGGCCGACCAAAGCCTTGTGAGTGGATTTGGTAGACGGAAACTAAAAGAAGCTCGTCGTATATATGTATATATATATATATATATATATATTTCTTTACTACCCACAAGGGGCTAAACACAGAGGGGACAAACAAGGACAGACAAAGGGATTAAGTCGACTACATCGACCCCAGTGCGTAACTGGTACTTAATTTATCGACCCCGAAAGGATGAAAGGCAAAGTCGACCTCGGCGGAATTTGAACTCGGAACGTAACGACAGACGAAATACGGCTACGAATTTCGCCCGACGTGCTAACGTTTCTACCAGCTATATGTTTGTGTGTTGTGTTTGACCCCCCCCCCAACAAGGCTTGACAACCGATGCTCGTGTGTTTACGTCCCTGTAACTTAGCAGTTCGGCAAAAGAGACCGACAGAATAAGTACTAGGCTTACAAAGAAATAAGTCCTGGGGTCGATTTGCTCGGCTAAAGGCGGTGCTCCAGCATGGCCACAGTCACATGACTGAAAACAAGGAAAAGAGAGTATATACTCTGAATCCACACAATCTAAGCGTTATTTGTTGGAAATTTCGTTAAAAAGTATCCATTTTTCTGGAAATTATGAGGCAACAAACCCGGGGGCGGGTACAGGTCTCTAGTTATGTCAAATAAAAAAAAGTACTGAGGGGGAATATTTGAAAGGTATAGAGTGGGGAGGCGCAAAAAAGGGAACTCCATACCAGAATATATTCTGGTTGAGTCTCCTGCTATTCGGATTTTTCCTGTCGGTTACGACTAAAGAAATGATGAAATTGCACGTGTATAATACATATTACTGCCGAGTATTCCGGGATTTCTAGAAGCCGGATAAGAGATCCGCTACTGTGTATATAATAGATATAGATAAATATATATATATATATATATATATATATATATATATATGTATGCAGGAGTGGCTGTGTGGTAAGTAGCTTGCTTACCAACCACATGGTTCCGGGTTCAGTCCCACTGCGTGGCACCTTGGGCAAGAGTCTTCTACTATAGCCTCGGGCCGACCAATGCCTTGTAAGTGGATTTGGTAGACGGAAACTGAAAGAAGCCTGTCGTATATATATATATATAGGTGTGTGTGTCTGTGTTTGTTCCCCTAGCATTGCTTGACAACCGATGCTGGTGTGTTTATGTCCCCGTTACTTAGCGATTCGGCGAAAGAGACCGATGGAATAAGTACTGGGCTTACAAAAGAATAAGTCCCGGGGTCGATTTGCTCGACTAAAGGCGGTGCTCCAGCATGGCCACAGTCAAATGACTGAAACAAGTAAAAGAGTGAAAGAGAATATATCTGGCGAAGGTCAAAGGTTACGCCGAAAACGGGTGATGTGCGTATTCTTTTACCTCCACCTCTATATCTTACCTGTTATAATATACAAATTAATATTTAGTGCGAAAACAGATTCGATTTTACCAAATTTCCATCAAAAGATACAAAACACGTTTCTGTAGTTCTTGCAACGGAAACGGAAGTAAAGAGACCCAAGGGACACAACCATAGTCTCCGCTCTCTAGTAAAGTAAAGCAAAAAAGTATAAAAATAAAAGATTGAAAAAAAAAAAGAAAATGAAAGATAATAGTATTTTGGGGTCTTTTCTGTTTGAACGGCAGTTTTTTAAAATAATTTTCACGTAACTAAAAAATTTTAAACTTCGTATACTGGGACATATTTATACGGCACAGAATGTTTTCACCTCAATAGACGTCATTGATTGGTTGCTATTGCAGAAAAAAACAACAAATATCTTACAAACTATAGAATTTTCTCAATAAAGCCAAGAGAAAAAGATGTTTTATAAACACATTCTACCAGTATACGAAGTTTAAAATTTTTTAGTTACAAAGAAATTATTTAAAAAATCTGCCGGTCAAAGCGAAAAGATCCTCCTTGATTGAAAGATTGTCCTGCTGCAGCAAGACTGTGTGTTGACACTGTATCTATTCGTCTGTTACCAAATTGTATGCTTGCAAAGCGGGGAGAAACCATCTGCAACAATTTAACGTTTTCTACAAGTGGATCCCCCTTATCTCTGAGATATGATGATGCAGTATTGTACTTTAGTATTCTGGAGGAATTCAGCTAGAATGGTCCCCACTGTGTATGACCTTGTAAATTTTAACATACACTCATGACGGGTCTTGTTGGTAGCTGTACAGAAGGGAGTCCTTTCATGGCTGATAGTGCCACGGGAAGGCCTGTCGGACATTGTCCCATGTCTAGTTGTAGCGAACTGAATGCTAGATTTATAGTCTTCACAAGGTTGCTATTGATCCTTCCTCGTTGGCCATTGTCTAGAGATGTTCTAGTTTTTATTGTCACATTGGTATAAAGCAAGTCCTGGAACTTCTTATTATAAAATTAGGTAAATACATTAACCTCTCTCTCTTATGCTTGCGTTTCTCCCTCCTCTCATTCCCCTGTGGATCTGTATATCCATATATATATAGATATATGAATATATTTCGAATGTATGTCTGAATGTAGGGAAGATTCAGGAGGGTCAACCCCTAAATTTGGTAATGAAACCTATAGTAACACCTGGACTGAACGCCACTACATCGTACCAAACACCTTGGACTTTCCATCTTGGGTAAGAATCCAATACTGCAACGGTTTAGGGTTTCCAGGGCCCACAGCTTTTCAATATCTCGACACAAAACCAGAAAGATTTATTAAGCGTAGGGTTGGATGTGCTCTAACGATGTATTCAACTTTATATCTGAGATACTAAATGAACCCACAGCCTAGAGAAACACAAAGAAGAGCAGCTTTGTTCATCTAATTGCTTCATCAGAAGCAAATTGACACAGAGGAATAAGAAGCAAGCTGAAATAAACAAGCAAACAAAGATCAAAGCCCAGCATCAACAAAGACCTTGGATGCAATTAATAAACGAGAAGCAATCAAACATACATATTTAGGTACATATAAAAACCAAGTCAGCAAGTTTCAGTGTTGAAGACATATTTATTTAACCACGTCACCTCCACACGATTTCACAATCTTCTTCATGGAGTATATATTTTCAGTATGCAAGAAATTGTGTTCGTGTTTCTATTAATATTTCTGCTCAGCATTATCCAATACAATTGTATATTCATAGATTAATGGAAACTAAAAGGAAGCTTGTTCGTCAGATCACTGGAATCTCTCTAGACTTACTCTTTTGTTCAATGTGTATGTATGTGTGTAAAAATATGTAGAAACAAATATGCATGCTTGTACGTACACACACAACGAAAAGGGGGTTTCTGTTGATCCGGCCAACAGAACAGCTCCCCTTTGAAATTAACGTGTAAGAGGCTGAGTACATCACAGGTAGGTACATGGATGGCTAAACATGTTGACTACAGAGATGTACAAACGCTCTTTCACAAAAACCCAGTTACTCTAAAGGAGGTTATCTTCAGTCTTTGTATATGGTTATACAAATTATTTCTTCGATAAAATTTTAAGAAACAGCCAGAGTCCAGGTAAACCATGTGTATCCCAGGTAAGTGGTTACGAAAAGGGTTGGCATCAGTAACAATACCTCAAATAGGAACCCTGATGATTATGATTGTTGCCAAGGGCTCATTGGTTACTGTCAAGTCCACAAGGACAATCTATGATTAAGCAGGAAAAAGGGTTTCAAAATGTTGGTTGCTGTGTGATGTAAAGAAATAAGGGAGTCACATATTTGTATGGATAGATATGTGTTTAGTTAATTGACCTTTCTGAGAGAATGATTTACCACAGAAATCACAGCAAAATGGTTTCTCTCCCGTATGAATACGTTTGTGAGAAGTTAAATTACAGTTTGCAGAGAATGATCTGCCACAGATATCACACTGAAATGGCTTCTCTCCTGTGTGAATACGATTGTGAATAATGAAGTTGCTTCCATCAGAAAATGATTTGCCACAAATATCACAGTGATATGGCTTCTCCCCTGTATGACTGCGTTTGTGTTTAGTTAAATTACCACTTGAAGAGAATGATTTGCCACAGATATCACAGTGATATGGTATTTCTCCTGTGTGAGTACGTTTGTGCATAGTTAAATTACAGCCTTGAGAGAATGATTTACCACAGATATCACAGTGAAATGGCCTCTCTCCTGTGTGAGTACGTTTGTGAGTAATTAAGGTACTGTTATCAAGTGATGTTTTACCACAGATATCACAGTGATATGGCTTCTCTCCTGTATGACTGCGCTTGTGTTTAATTAAATTATTGCTCACAGAGTATGATTTATCACAGATATCACAGTGATATGGCTTCTCTCCTGTATGAACACGTTTGTGTTTAATTAAGTTACTGCGAGTAGAAAATGATTTACCACAGATATGACAATGATAAGGTCTCTCTCTTGTATGAATACGTTTGTGAGTAGCAAAGTTACCCTTGGTAGAGAATGATTTACCACAGATATCACAATTATATGGCTTCTCTCCTGTATGAATATGCAAGTGCGTTGCTAAGGAACTACTTAAAGAGAATGATTTACCACAGATTTCACAGTGATATGGCCTCTCTCCAGTATGAAGACACATATGACTTGGTAAGTAACCACTTTTGGAGAATGATTTACCACAGATATCACAATGGAATGGCTTCTCTCCTGTATGACTGCGTTTGTGTTTGGTTAACGAATTGCTTGCAGAGAATGATTTACCACAGATATCACATTGAAATGGCTTCTCTCCCGTATGAGTACGTTTGTGAATAATGAAGTTGCTTCCATCGGAAAATGATTTGCCACAAATATCACAGTGATATGGCTTCTCCCCTGTATGACTGCGTTTGTGTTTAGTTAAATTACCATTTGCAGAGAAGGATTTACCACAAATATCACAGTGAAATGGTATTTCTCCTGTGTGAGTACGTGTGTGTATAGTTAAGTGAATACTTTGAGAGAATGATTTACCACAAATATCACAGTGAAATGGTTTCTCTCCTGTGTGAATACGTTTGTGTGCAGTTAAGCTACCACTTTGAGAGAATGATTTACCACAGATATCACAGTGAAATGGTTTTTCTCCTGTGTGAATATGTTTGTGTGTCTTTAAGTGACTACTCTGAGAGAATGATTTATCACAAATATCAGAAGGATATGATTTTTGGATACCTTCCGACATCTCTTAGACAAATGAAAATAGATCCAGACCTTGAAGTTTCTCACCACATTAAATTTTTCCTGTGTATTTCTCCTTCTTCTTCTTCTTTTTATAGTTTATTCCTTACAAATATTTTCAGTGTGATCAACTGTGAGCTTCACTGATATCTAAAGATGCTATAAATTTAGAAAGTCATCAAAGAGTAACGAGAATGCAAAGCATCAGCTAATGAAATAGAAAAATGTTTCTATTAATCTCAGTTCAGAGCAAACATTTCATAGAATTTCTACCAAAGATTTATAGAAATAGGCTTAGATGCGTTCTGTGTAAACTTTTCCTCAAGACTTTAAAAGATGAAAAATGTTGAAGATGTATTCATTATAAAAGGAAATTTCTTTGATGCCAATGTCATCCGTAAATCTGAAATGATAAAGAAACAGAATTAGATAGAGAGGAAAGATCAAAAGAGAAATGTTACAACATTTCTTTATTAATTAACAAATGACATCATATAACATTGGGTGAAATCTACATATTCATAAATTACAGTCACACCTTCACATTGTGTGTATGCTTGTATATATGTGCCACCGACACATATATACATTTATGTGTCGGTGGCACATAAAAAACACCATCCGAGTGTGGCCGTTCGCCAGCCTCGTCTGGCACCTGTGTCGGTGGCACATAAAAAACACCATCCGAGTGTGGGCGTCCGCCAGCCTCGTCTGGCACCTGTGTCGGTGGCACTTAAAAAACACCATCCGAGCGTGGCCGTCCGCCAGCCTCGTCTGGCACCTGTGTCGGTGGCACAAAAAAAGCACCATCCGAGCATGGCCGTTCGCCAGCCTCGTCTGGCACCTGTGTCGGTGGCACATAAAATCACCCACTACACTCTCGGAGTGGTTGGCGTTAGGAAGGGCATCCAGCTGTAGAAACACTGCCAGATCTGACTGGCCTGGTGCAGCCTTCAGGCTCCCCAGACCCCAGTTGAACCATCCAACCCATGCTAGTATGGAAAGCGGACGTTAAATGATGATGATGATGAAAAGTCAAAGCCTTGTGGACAGCTCCTCAAACTCTGCCAAATAGAGAAAACCAACATTCTTAAGGACTATACTAAACCTAGAACGGTAAATAGTCGTAAAGAAGTTTCTTACTGGAAAATTTGATCTCCTCATTTGCTGTTGGTAAGCAAGCTACTTACCACACAGCCACTCCTACGTCTATATACACTACCGTCAGAAATTAATTAGCACCCTTGATTTGCTCTTCACTCAAGGTATTTGCTGTCACCTAGTGGCCATATCTCAAACTATTGCTTTGTTGTGAGTTCACTGTTGCGCAGAACGATGACGTAACTTTGTTTGCAGAGCAGTTTGAGAGTCTACAGCCTAATGATGTTGACATAGCAGTGCAACAACAACTTGGAGTGCGGATGCAGACAAATCTTCCTTTGTTTAATAGATATAGGTAGCGCCTCGCAAGGACCGAAATCACACCGTACTAAGTTTTCTCATCGCGTAAGACGTTTTGAACAGCTCGTAGGTTAATTGATTTGTGTATTTGCAAGATTTTTTTTCCTCACAAATTCTCCTACACTCTGCTTGATGATGTCACTTCCGGTTCACAAAACTTTCTGTTATACATCAAATAAGGTGAGAAATTCTGCTTTCTTTCTTTTTTGTTTAATGAATAATAACTCATAGCAGTTTTGTTATAGCATAACATTATTCAAATGAATAGTTTTAATGAAAATAACTGGTTTTTATCGTTCATTCCTAGATGGGCCCAAGACCTCGCATGACCTTGGAGAGACGGTACGAGGCTCTCTCGTGGCGTGGGAAACTGTCGGAGGCTGCAATAGCCAGAAAACTTGGTGTAGCCAGGCGCACAATTCAGTGCTAATTTAAGAAATACGAGGAAACCGGATCAGCAGCTGACAAAAAGGGTAGGGGACGGAAGAGGCTGACGACCCAGCGGAAGGACCGGATGCTGATCCAAAAGTTACTGTACAACCGAAGGGCAACGGGCCAGCAACTGGCGGAGGAGATGCAAAAGATGACAGGGAAGCAGTTGTCTACAACTACCGTCAAGACCAGATTACTGGAAGCTGGTCTAAAATCCTGTAGGGCCGCCCATAAGCCGCTCCTTACAGCCCACAACACATGGACTGTGCAGCAGTAGTGGACAGTGATGTTCACTGACGAGTCGCAATTCAGTCTCGTCAGTGACAAGCCTGTCCATGTGTGACACCGCAGGGGTGAGCGCTTCAACAAAGACTGCATTGCTCCCACCATGAAGCATGGTGGGGGTGGTCTGATGGTGTGAGGGGCGTTCAGCTACAGTGGTGTTGGGCGGCTCTATGCCGTCGAAGGCAACATCAACGCAGCAAAGTACGTTGAGATAGTACGGGATACCTCTTTGGTGGCGAGGAGTACGTGCTCCAGCAGGACAACGCGCCTTCCCACACAGCCAAGCTCACAACCAGTTTCGCCAAGGACCATGGGGTGACGGTCATGGACTGGTCTGGCCAGTCACCTGACCTGAACCCTATTGAGAACCTCTGGAGTCGATTGGGTAGGGATTTGAATGTGCAGCAATACAGGAACCGACACAAGCTGTTTGGGGCACTTCTTGCTGCATGGAGGGCCATCCCTGCACAGTACCTGCAGGCACTCATAGACAGCATGCCGACCCGCGTAGCAGCTGTCATTGCTGCCAAAGGAGGAGCAACAAGATATTGACTAAATTTCACGATTAATAACAATTATGTGGTGTGCTGGGATATGTTTTAATAAATTTTTGATTAAAAACGAGTTCGTTTCTGATAATAAGTTAATTAAATTAAGAAAATGTAAGAAAATGTAGAAATTTGAGAAGTGCTAATTAATTTCCGACGCAAGTGTACATATATATACGACGGGCTTCTTTCAGTTTCCTTCTACCCAATCCACTCACAAGGCTTTGGTCGGCCCGAGGCTATAGTAGAAGACACTTGCCCAAGGTGCCACACAGTGGGACTGAACCCGGAACTGTGTGGTTGGTAAACAAGCTACTTACCACACAGCCACTCCTGCGCCATAGAATGGTAGAAAGTTAAAACAATTTTGTCTTTGTATAGACTATTTATGCGTTTCATAATTCTAACATCTGTCTTCTGCATGACTGTTTATGGCTAAGAAGAACAGATTGAAAAGAAAATCATGTCACACATCTTGCACAGTGGAAGGGTTTCTCTCTAGTGTGACTATATTTGTCAATGACAAGATGAGAATTTTCCCTTCCTCTGTATTTCTTTGTGTATGAAGATTTCACGTTCTAAAGAGAATGTATTCCCTACAAATCTCACAACCACAATTCAGGCATATATTTCGCTACAGCTTTCTCACTTCCATGTCTCTCTAAATGTACGTAAATTGTTAAAAACGGTTGTGTTAGGAATGTCCAAGTGATTAATGTTCCTCATATCTGGGAAAGAAATTTCAGGCACAGAAGCAAAACCTGGAATCAAAGGACCTTAAAGTTAACCTAGTGATGTTGTTGTTAGCAAAGACAGCAGATAAGACTCAGGAGTGGCTGTGTGGTAAGTAGCTTGTCTACCAACCACATGGTTCCGGGTTCAGTCTCACTGCGTGGCACCTTGGGCAAGTGTCTTCTACTATAGCCTCGGGCCGACCAAAGCCTTGTGAGTGGATTTGGTTGACGGAAACTGAAAGAAGCCCGTCGTATATATGTGTATATATATGCGTGTGTGTCTGTGTTTGTCCCCCCAAGCATTGCTCGACAACCGATGCTGGCGTGTTTATGTCCCCGTTACTTAGCGGTTCGGCAAAAGGAGACCGATAGAATAAGTACTGGGCTTACAAAAGAATAAGTCCCTGGGTCGATTTGCTCGACTGAAGGCGGTGCTCCAGCATGGCCGCAGTCAAATGACTGAAAGAAGCAAAAGAGTAAAGAGTTTCCGTCAGGTAAAACGGCCATGCTCGTTATGAAAAAAACGGAATTGTAAGTAATTCTATTCACTACACCTAGTGTAAGCTATGGACATATAAGAGGTACAGTGGAATTACATGCAGAGTAAGAGATGAGGCCGTCTTTGTATGTGGCAAATGTGCAGGAACAATAATCACTCAGGACACAGGAGAATCAGACACTCTCAAATCCCAGGGGGTTCTAGGAGACCAAGTTGATACTACTTAAAAAGAGTGGTCCCGGTGCGCGCACTCGCGTAGCCTAGTCGTGACCAGTCGATCCTACAACGACTACCTAGCAAAGTAAATAAAACACAAAAACACAAAGTAAGGATCGACCAGTCACGACTAGCTAGCCCGGATGCGTGAGTACGTGAGTGCGCGCACCGGGACCACTCTTCTTAAGTAGTACCGACCAAATTTGGTTATGGTAGAGGATTGGCAGAAAAAGTGAGATGCATAAAAACTTTTAGTATTTTGGTCAAACGAAAACTAAATCTGGTGAAAATGGTACGATATGAAATTAAGGAAACTCGACTAAATAAATACAGAAATCAACGTAAAATATTCTCCACAACCTCTTCGCGATCTGAAGTAGGTCCCTCTTTACGATATATTCACAGATTCAAAGGCGGCGAGCTGGCAGAATCGTTAGCGCGCCGGGCGAAATGCGTAGCTGTATTTCGTCTGCCTTTACGTTCAAAGTTCAAATTCCGCCGAGGTTGAAAATTTAATTTCCTCATGCAGTCGAAGAAGTCGATGTAATCGACTTAATCCGTTTTGTCTGTCCTTGTTTGTCCCGTCTGTGTTTGGCCCCTTGTGGGTAGTAAAGAAATAGGTATTTCGTCTGTCGTTACGTTCAGAGTTCAAATTCCGCCGAGGTCGACTTTGCCTTTCGTCCTTTCAGGGTCGATAAATTAAGTACCAGTTACGCACTGGGGTCGATGTAATCGATTTAATCCGTGTGTCTGTCCTTGTTTGTCCCGTCTGTGTTTAGCCCCTTGTGGGTAGTAAAGAAATAGGTATTTCGTCTGCCGTTACGTTCAGAGTTCAAATTCCGCCGAGGTCGACTTTGCCTTTCATCCTTTCGGGGTCGATAAATTAAGTACCAGTTGCGCACTGGGGTCGATGTGATCGATTTAATCCCTTTGTCTGTTCTCTCTGTGTTTAGCCCCTTGTGGGTAGCAAAGAAATAGGTATTTCGTCTGCCGTTACGTTCAGAGTTCAAATTCCGCCGAGGTCGACTTTGCCTTTCATCCTTTCGGGGTCGATAAATTAAGTACCAGTTGCGCACTGGGGTCGATATAATCGACTCAATCCCTTTGTGTGTCCTTGTTTGCTCCCTCTGTGTTTAGCCCCTTTGAGGGCAATAAAGAAACAGATATATTCACATTCCACGCAGTTAAAGAGAAGACCGTACTTATATTAATCATTACTCACTTTACCTCAGTTTAGGCGTGCAAACGATTAAATTAGATTAAAATAGATTAAGTTAGATTAAAACAGATTAAATTAGACAATTAGCAGGTGATGAAGTTGATTAAATTAGACATTACTAGAGAGCGGAGACGGTAGTTTTGTCCCTTGATGCTAAGTGCTTCCATTTCCGCTGCAAACCTTTTGGATGCCGAGAACAGCATCGATGTGTCTTGCTTCTCTTGACAGAGATTTGGTGAAATCAAATCTATTTTCGCACTAAATACTGATTTGTATAACAGGTAAGATATACATACATGTTTATCTATAATTTAGAAATAGGATAAAATCTTCATAAGAGAAAAAAATCTGTAAATTTTTTCCACTTGGATTTATTTATTTGTATTATATAGAGGGCAGTGTTACACATAAATGCCCCACGCTAGGAGGGACTCTTAAAGTCAAAACTACCAAAATAAACATATCGTACCGAATGCAAATATATATATTTATATATATTATATAGAGGGCATTATTACACATAAATGCAGCACGCTAGGAGGGACTCTTAAAGTCAAACTACCTAAATAAACATATCGTACCGAATGCAAATATATATATATATATTATATAGAGGGCATTATTACACATAAATGCCCCACGCTAGGAGGGACTCTTAAAGTCAAAACTACCAAAATAAACATATCGTACCGAATGCAAGTCTCCAAGCAAGTCTTGTTTATCTATATACACCAGTGGTTTTCAACCAGGGTTCCGCCAGTACAGTCCAGGGGTTCCGCAAGAAGTTACAAAACTGCTAAAATCGGCAGTAATTTTTAATTCTCCTGTGCAGATATGTGTGCATAAGACTATTAAATTATTGCACAGGGGTTCCTCGAGCCAGTGGAATGTTTCCTTGGGGTTCCCCTCCAGCAAAAAGTTTGAAAAGCACTGATATACACAGTGGCTTTTAGAAATTTACAATAATATCTTTGGTCATAACTTTCTTTAGCCAAGGAGTTTGAGGTGTTGGTGTGAGAGAGGCAAGATAGTTTATAAATGATAAGGACTCTTGGAGAGTGTTTTTTTTTTTTTACCTCAATAGACGTCAGTGATTGGTTGAAATTGAAGAAAAAACAACAACAAATATCTTACAAACTATAGAATTTTCTCAATAAAGCCAAGAGAAGAAGATGTTTTATAAACATATTCTACCAGTATACGAAGTTTAAAAGTGTTTAGTTACTCTTTTACCCTTTTACTCTTTTACTTGTTTCAGTCATTTGACTGCGGCCATGCTGGAGCACCGCCTTTAGTCGAGCAACTCGACCCCGGGACTTATTCTTTTGTAAGCCCAGTACTTATTCTATCGGTCTCTTTTGCCGAACCGCTTAGTGACGGGGACGTAAACACACCAGCATCGGTTGTCAAGCAATGCTAGGGGGACAAACACAGACACACAAACATACATATATATATATACATATATACGACAGGCTTCTTTCAGTTTCCGTCTACCAAATCCACTCACAAAGCATTGGTCGGCCCGGGGCTATAGCAGAAGACACTAGCCCAAGATGCCACGCAGTGGGACTGAACCCGGAACCATGTGGTTGGTAGGCAAGCTACTTACCACACAGCCACTCCTGCGCCGTGGAAATTATTTAAAAAAACTGCCGTTCAAACCGAAAAGATTTAATAAATATATGCGAAAGTTAGAAGTAAAAGAGGAGGGTAGTGTTATGATGTGCTAGAAACAACAGCCAAATCTCCCTTACTCTTTTATATGATCCAGCCTTAAGGCTGCGGCCATGCTGGGGCACCGCCTGTGAAAAAATATGGAGCTCTTCGCGAATTTGCATGTCATCCTTGTGCAGGGGGCCATGCTAATCTTCTGTATGTCATTCCAATTTTAGAATATGTACAAATATATATATATACCTATCCCACAGATCCCCTCCATAGTTAGAGATCAGCTCTTCACACAATTTGAAGGTGTAGCTATAGTTTACAAATATGTAGATTACACCCAATGTTATATGATGTCATTTGTTAATTAATAAAGAAATATTGTAACATTTCTCTTTTGATCTTTCCTCTCTATCTAATTCTGTTTCTTTATTATTTCAGATTTACGGATGACATTGGCATCAAAGAAATTTTCTTTTATAATGAATACATCTTCAACATTTTTCATCTTTTAAAGTCTTGAGGAAAAGTTTACACAGAACGCATCTAAGCCTATTTCTATAAATCTTTGGTAGAAATTCTATGAAATGTTTGCTCAGAACTGAGATTAATAGCAACATTTTTCTATTTCATTAGCTGATGCTTTGCATTCTCGTTACTCTTTGATGACTTTCTAAATTTATAGCATCTTTAGATATCAGTGAAGTTTGCAGTGGAAATATTTGTAAGGAATAAGCTATAAAAAGAAGGATAAAGATAGGAGTAAAACTTTAATTTGGTGAGAAAGGCCAAGGATTGGGTCTATTTTCATCCATCTAAAAGATGTCGAACAATATGGGAAAATCATTATATCATTGTGATATCTGTGGTAAAGCAATCTCTCAGAGATTGGACTTAACTAAACACAAGTGTATTCATACAGGAGAAAAACCATTTCACTGTGATATCTGTGGCAAATCATTCTCTGAAAATGGTAATTTAACTAATCACAAGCGTATTCATACAGGAGAGAAGCCATATCATTGTGATATCTGTGGTAAATCATTCTCTCAAAATATTGTATTAACTAAACACAAACGTGTTCATACAGGAGAGAAACCATTTCACTGTGATATTTGTGGTAAATCCTTCTCTGCAAATGGTACTTTAACTAAACACAAACGCAGTCATACAGGGGAGAAGCCATATCATTGTGATGTCTGTGGTAAATCATTCTCTCAAAATATTGCATTAACAAAACACAATCGTATTCATACAGGGGAGAAGCCATTTCAGTGTGATATCTGTGGTAAATCATTCTCTCAAAACAATCACGTAACTAAACATAAACGTGTTCATACAGGTGAAAGACCATTTCACTGTGAAATCTGCGGTAAAGCATTCTCTAGAAATAGTAGTAGAACTCAACATGAACGTATTCATTCGGGAAACACACCGTTCCACTGTAATATCTGTGGCAGACCATTCTCTGCAAGTGGCGACTTAACTAAACACAAACATACTCATACAGGAGAGAAGCCATTTCACTGTGAAATTTGTGGTAAATCATTCTCTGCAAGTGGCAACTTAACTAAACACAAGCATATTCATACAGGAGAGAAGCCATTTCATTGTGATGTCTGTGGTAAATCATTCTCTGCAAACAGTACCTTAACTCAGCACAAACGCGTCCATACAGGGGAGAAGCCATTTCCCTGTAATATTTGTGGTAAATCATTCTCTCAAAGTGCTAACTTATCTACACACAAACGTTTTCATACAGGAGAGAAACCGTTCCATTGTGATATCTGTGGTAAATCATTTTCTATAAATAGTGACAGAACTAGACACGAACGTATTCATTCAGGAAACATGCCATATCAGTGTGATATCTGTGGCAAATCCTTTTCTGCAAGCGGTAATTTAGCTAAGCACAAACGAAGTCATACAGGGGTCAAGCCATTTCACTGTAATATCTGTGGTAAATTATTCTCTTCAAGCAGTAATTTAACCAAACACAGACGAACTCATACAGGAGAGAAACCATTTGGCTGTGAAATCTGTGGTAAATCATTCATTACAAGCAGTAATTTAACCAAACACAGACGTGTTCATACAGGAGAGAAACCATTTCACTGTGATATTTGTGGTAAATCCTTCTCTGCAAATGGTACTTTAACTCTACACAAACGCAGTCATACAGGGGAGAAGCCATATCATTGTGATGTCTGTGGTAAATCATTCTCTCAAAATATTGTATTAACTACACACAAACGCAGTCATACAGGGGAGAAACCATATCACTGTGATGTCTGTGGTAAATCATTCACTGCATGCAGTGGCTTAGCTAAACACACGTGCTGTCATAGAGGAGAGAACCCATATGTCTGATATTTGTGGTAAATCATTCTCTGAGAGAAATACCTTCATCAATTACAAACAGATTCATACTGGATAGAAACCATACGAGTGTACCATTTGTGGAAAATCGTTCTCAAGAAGTTGCGAATTAACTGTATTCATACGAGAGGGAGACCATTTCACTGTGATATTTATGGTAAATCAATGTTTTGATTGAAGTGCCTTAATTACTCAAAAACTTACACAGGAGAAATAACATTTCACTGTAATATCTCTGGTGAATCATTCTCTACAAGCTGTAATTTAACTAATTACAGGTGTATTCACCTAGGAGAGAAACCATATCACTGTGATATCTGTGGTAAAACATCACTTGATAACAATACCTTAATTACTCACAAACGTACTCACACAGGAGAGAGGCCATTTCACTGTGATATCTGTGGTAAATCATTCTCTCAAGGCTGTAATTTAACTATGCACAAACGTACTCATACAGGAGAATTACCATATCATTGTGATATCTGTGGTAAATCATTCTCTTCAAGTGGTAATTTAACTAAACACAAACGCAGTCATACAGGGGAGAAGCTATATCACTGTGATATTTGTGGCAAATCATTTTCTGATGGAAGCAAC
This sequence comes from Octopus sinensis, assembly GCF_006345805.1. Taxonomy (NCBI): domain Eukaryota; kingdom Metazoa; phylum Mollusca; class Cephalopoda; order Octopoda; family Octopodidae; genus Octopus; species Octopus sinensis. The sequence continues at coordinate 12,896,899 of NC_043026.1, read as the reverse complement.
TTCATTATTCACAATTGTATTCATACAGGAGAGAAGCCATTTCAGTGTGATATCTGTGGCAGATCATTCTCTGCAAACTGTAATTTAACTTCTCACAAACGTATTCATACGGGAGAGAAACCATTTTGCTGTGATTTCTGTGGTAAATCATTCTCTCAGAAAGGTCAATTAACTAAACACATATCTATCCATACAAATATGTGACTCCCTTATTTCTTTACATCACACAGCAACCAACATTTTGAAACCCTTTTTCCTGCTTAATCATAGATTGTCCTTGTGGACTTGACAGTAACCAATGAGCCCTTGGCAACATTCATAATCATCAGGGTTCCTGTTTGAGGTATTGTTACTGATGCCAACCCTTTTCGTAACCACTTACCTGGGATACACATAGTTTACCTGGACACTGGCTGTTTCTTAAAATTTTATTGATGAAATAATTTGTATAACCATATACAAAGACTGAAGATAACCTTCTTTAGAGTAACTGGGTTTTTGTGAAAGAGCGTTTGTACATCCCTGTAGTCAACATGTTAAGCCATCCCTGTACCTGCCTGTGGTGTACTCAGCCTCTTACACGTTAATTTCAAAAGGGAGCTGTTCTGTTGACCGGATCAACAGAAACCCCCTTTTCGTTGTGTGTGTACATACAAGCATGCATATTTGTTTCTACATATTTTTACACACATACATACACATTGAACAAAAGAGTAAGTCTAGAGATATTCCAGTGATCTGACGAACAAGCTTCCTTTTAGTTTCCATTAATCTATGAATATACGATTGTATTGGATAATGCTGAGCAGAAATATTAATAGAAACACGAACACAATTTCTTGCATACTGAAAATATATACTCCATGAAGAAGATTGTGAAATCGTGTGGAGGTGACGTGGTTAAATAAATATGTCTTCAACACTGAAACTTGCTGACTTGGTTTTTATATGTACCTAAATATGTATGTTTGATTGCTTCTCGTTTATTAATTGCATCCAAGGTCTTTGTTGATGCTGGGCTTTGATCTCTGTTTGCTTGTTTATTTCAGCTTGCTTCTTATTCATCATCATCATCATCGTTTAACGTCCGTTCTCCATGCTAGCATGGGTTGGACGGTTCAACTGGGGTCTGGGAAGCCAGGAGGCTGCACCAGGCTCCAGTCTGATCTAGCAGTGTTTCTACAGCTGGATGCCCTTCCTAACGCCAACCACTCCGAGAGTGTAGTGGGTGCTCTTTAAGTGCCACCTGCACAGGTGCCAGGGGAAGCTGGCAAACGGCCACGACCAGATGGTGCTTTTTACGTGCCACCAGCACGGAGGCCAGGCGAGGCTGGCAACGGCCACAATTCCCCTGTTTCAATTTGCTTCTGATGAAGCAGTTAGATGAACAAAGCTGCTCTTCTTTGTGTTTCTCTAGGCTGTGGGTTCGTTTAGTATCTGAGATAAAAAGCTGAATACGTCGTTAGAGCACATCCAGTTTGGTGAGAGACGGCGAGTGTGAAGGAATGTAAAGTTTGGTTTTGCTTACAATTTAGCAATCTTTCTTTGTGTTGTATATTGCTGTATTTTCAGTCGATTAAAACCTTTTAAACTTTGATATTCGAGTTTGGGTTTATAACACCAATAAAGAAATACAGATATTAATACGCACACAAACAGACATAAATATAATTAACTAGGTGTAGGAGTGGCTGTCTGGTAAGTAGCTTGCTAACCAACCACATGGTTCCGGGTTCAGTCCCACTGCGTGGCATCTTGGGCAAGTGTCTTCTGCTATAGCCCCAGGCCGATCAATGCCTTGTGAGTGGATTTGGTAGACGGAAACTGAAAGAAGCCCGTCGTATATATATATATATATGTGTGCGTGTGTGTTTGTCCCCCTAGCATTGCTTGACAACCGATGCTGGTGTGTTTATGTCCCCGTTTCTTAGCGATTCGGCAAAAGGAGAACGATAGAATAAGTACTGGGCTTACAAAGAATAAGTCCCGGGGTCGATTTGCTCGACTAAAGGCGGTGCTTCAGTATGGCCGCAGTCAAATGACTGAAACAAGTAAATGATTAACGAGTAGAATACACTAAAACCGAAAGGGCTTGAAGATGAGTTAGCTACCCTAAATAGCTTAATGAGACGCATGCGCATTGGAAGTACTTCCTATTTCACGTTGAATGTCTTGTTAAGTGTTCTCCACATGTATTTTTCTTTCTCTGCTCCTAATAATTATAATAGGCTCTTGAAATTTATTCCTCAACCACCAGAGACACACATATATTACATATATCCTTTATGAAACATTTCCGTAAGTATTAACCGATGAAAATATTCCATCTTTTCAACTCTGTAGACTTTCGGTTTTTGGCGCGTCGATTCCTTGTTTCACTTTTGTGTTTTTATGAACGAGAGATGTCCCTGATTTGTGCGGGACTTGGCTGCTATTTCTAGCTATAGAAGAGAGATTCCATGATCTGTGTGTGATTTGGCTGCTATTTCTAGCTATAGAAGAGAGATTCTATGATCTGTGTGTGATTTGGCTGCTATTTCTAGCTATGGAAGAGAGATTCTTTGATCTGTGTGTGATTTGGCTGCTATTTCTAGCTATGGAAGAGAGATTCTATGATCTGTGTGTGATTTGGCTGCTATTTCTAGCTATGGAAGAGAGATTCTATGATCTGTGTGTGATTTGGCTGCTATTTCTAGCTATGGAAGAGAGATTCTATGATCTGTGTGTGATTTGGCTGCTATTTCTAGCTATAGAAGAGAGATTCTATGATCTGTGTGTGATTTGGCTGCTATTTCTAGCTATGGAAGAGAGATTCTATGATCTGTGTGTGATTTGGCTGCTATTTCTAGCTATGGAAGAGAGATTCTATGATCTGTGTGTGATTTGGCTGCTATTTCTAGCTATGGAAGAGAGATTCTATGATCTGTGTGTGATTTGGCTGCTATTTCTAGCTATGGAAGAGAGATTCTATGATCTGTGTGTGATTTGGCTGCTATTTCTAGCAATGAATGAGAAATTCTATGATTAATGCGGGATTTGGCTGATATTTCGGCCCTACTTAAATGCAGCGGTCCCGATGCATCTACGTAAGGATATGAGTGGGGCGGGAGCACTGTAATTTTACCCAAATCACTGTTAATGATGTTTAAGGGTGGTACTACTAGCGGACAGTGGTCCCCGGTGCGCGCACTCGGGCATCCGCGCTAGCTAGTCGTAAGTAGTCGATCCTACAAGGACTTGCGCGCATGTTTGTATTACAAGGCTGAATCCATATCAAAGAAAATTAAATAATATTTTTCGAACAAAGTAAATAAATTATTTGGCTATCTTTCGGTATAAGTACTGGATACATTTCAAGAAGATCGTCACTCTCCGTAAAGTTTTTTTTTTAGATATGGGGGTCAGGGTTTGGGTTTGGGGTGGGATAAAATGGTTTCTTTTATCTTCACAAATGAAAAATAACCCACATTGGTACTTATACCGAAAGATCGCCTAAAGGGTCTCACGGTATGGCCTATTGCTACTGCTATCTTTTCCCCCACAATATCGTTTGTTTTCTAATCTGATATTTTTACAGTGTCCGTTCGTTAGGTTTAGTTTTTGGGATTAGGGTCAGGCGGTGTGCACACGCTTTACTTTAGCCGAAAATGTGATATTTGTGATCAACTTTTCTCTTTTTCTCTCAATAATACATGTCATTACACGTCCACACAGCATACATTTAAATATGCTTTGTTTTTTCTAAGTAACACACCAGGTCTTTTGAAAAAAATCTAGCAACTTCTTGGGTTCGTTTGCAACAGTTGTAACCCGAAATATATCGATTTCCACTTAAACAAGGGCTGCACATGTGAAGTGAGGAGTTTTTGTAGAACGAGATTATCTTCCCTTTGTCTTGATGCGTTTGGGCCTCTTTATTTAAGTAACTCTGCTCCTGCACTCTCCGTGTTTGCCCTGTTGGCATAAAGCTCAGTTAAGATAAATGTCTATTTCTACAGCTTATCTCAATAGAAACTAATCCGTATTTCTTAAGTAGCCTCTACATCTTACGCTATTGTTTCTTTATAAAAGACGTGCAACCAAACGCATACCCTCCGTCAGACACCTACCATATTCTGAGCACATTGTTTCCCTGGGCATGGATTCACTGAGGCTCCGGCGTCTGGCGACGGACTTGGTAAACACCCACAAAGTTATCAACCACCTCACCAACAACAACACTGAATACCTTTTTGATCTCCATGTGTCCAACACACGTGGACATGCCTACAAGGTCAGGAAACAACACAGCTCCCATGACTTTTGGAAACATTTTTTCACGCTCAGAGTTGCTGAAGCATGGAATAAACTGCCTGCGTCAGTTGTTGACTGCCATGACACTGCATCTTTTAAGGCCCTCATGCTTTCCGAAATCCGCCGAAACTACACCTGATTATATATACACTTTAGATGAGTTGTAGTGCACCTGAGCACTGTACACAATTATTATTATTATTATTTATTATTATTATTATTATTTTTATTTCAGAACATCAGATGACATTGACACAACAGAAGAATCATCCTCAATATCTGCCGTGTTTTAAAGACTAAACGAAATTATTCCATGAAACAGATGTATCCGATTGTTTCTATGAATACGTGGAAGAATTCCTGTGAAACATTTGCTTTGACATAATATTATCAGCGAAATTTGTGACCCTCCCTGACTGGAGTGTGAAGAAGAGGAACCTGTTTGCTGATTGAAGTTGGATTTAATTTATGGAAGTGTTGCTAAAGAAAGGTAACACTGGACAGAGATTCAGCCAAAGAAATATTTGTAAAAAATAAAGCATACAAACAAAAGCAAGAAGAATATATAAACTGGAATTTGAGAGGATAAATAATGGATGAGAGAGAGAATATTGTAGAATTGATTTCCTCTGAACCCATAACAAAAGAGTTGAGTTCATATGACAGTGATATGTGTACAAGGTCCTTCCTTCAAAAAGGTAACCTACTTAGTCAAAAACGTTTTCAGACAGGAGAGAAACCCTATCCTTGTGACATCTGTGGTAAATCGTTCTCTCAAAGTGTTCACGTAACTACACACAAACGCATTCATACAGGAGAAAAGCCATATCAGTGTGATGTCTGTGGTAAATCATTCTCTCAAAGTGCTCACTTATCTACACACAAACGTGTTCATACAGGAGAAAAGCCATTTCATTGTGATGTCTGTGGTAAATCATTCTCTGAAAATACTGCCTTAACAAAGCACAATCGTATTCATACAGGGGAAAAGCCATATCATTGTGATATCTGTGGTATATCATACTCCCATAGTAGTGCCTTAGCTATGCACAAACGTGTTCATACAGGAGAGAAACCATATCACTGTGATATCTGTGGTAAATCATTCTCTCAAAGTAGTCAATTAACAAAACACAGACGTATTCATACAGGAGAGAAACCATATCACTGTGATGTCTGTGGTAAATCATTTTCTGCAAATAGTACCTTAGTTATACACAAACGTATTCATACAGGAGAGACACCATATCATTGTGATATCTGTGGTAAATCTTTCTCTGAAAATATTGCATTAACAAAACACTATTACATTCATACAGGGGAGAAGCCATATCAGTGTGACTTCTGTGGTAAATCATTCTTTCAGAATACTAACTTAACACAACACAAACGTGTCCACACAGGGGAGAGACCATACCATTGTGATATCTGTGGTAAAGTGTTCTCTCAAAGTATTCACTTAACTAAACACAAATCTATTCATACAGGAGAGAAACCATATCAGTGTGATATCTGTGGTAAATCATTCTCCCATAATAGTGTCTTAACTACACACAAATCTATTCATACAGGAAAGAGACCATTTCAGTGTGATATCTGTGGTAAATCATTCTCACAAAGCAATCACTTAACCGAACACATACGTATTCATACAGGTGAGAAACCGTTTCCTTGTGATACCTGTGGTAAATCATTCTCTAATAATAGTAACCTAACACAGCACAGACGTATTCATACAGGTGAGAGACCATTTCCTTGTGATATCTGTGGTAAATCATTCTCTCAAAGTATTCACTTAACTGGACACAAACGTATTCACACAGGAGAGAAGCCGTATCATTGTGATATCTGTGGTAGATCATTCTCTGAAAATAGTAAATTGACCAGACACAAATCTATCCATAGAAGAGAGAAAGGAAAAAGCGAGGATCTTTTGTTTTTGTAATTTTCACCTCTTTTCTTTCTTTATTGTTTATAATGTTTTAAATTCTTCACTCAATAAATATTTTATTCAATAACATAAGTTATGTCTTTTTCATGCACAGGAATCTTGTAAAGTTGTCAAATATGTACAGAAACAATGACCCCCAAGTACAAAACAGAAGAGACCCCAAAGGAAGAACATGAGGCTTAAGTATAGTTTAGTGCCCCACCCCAGACTGATTGTTTGTTATTTTGTTTAACCCTTTCATTACCAAACCGTCTCTGGCTCTGTAGTACAAATGTCTTGTTTTCATAAGTTTTGAATTCAAATCTTCCACCAAACCTTTATCACAATTTATGTTCCTAACACTAGCTTAATGATAACGAAGTTATTTTGCTAAATTCTTTGTTTATATTTAAAGGGATTGAAAGAAACACAGAGCATCTCAACAGAAATACAGTAACAAAAGGGTTAAATTATAAACTTTGAAGAGATATGTTTTTAAGGGTCCAGATTAGGAATACTTTCATTCCCTTTCAGAAGCATATCACAAACGGAATACTGGTTCAAGCAGTTCTTTTCTGAGAGTTTCTGAGGGACCCATACATTATAACGAGAAATGTATTCTAGCTTTGTTAAATTAAATATTAGCTGATGATTCATTTTCCTTGGTGATGTTTAAACAAAGTTTTAATATTTTTACCTTTTGCTCAGTTTACCTGTAATTAGAGTCACTTTGAGACAAAAGTTATGCAATATAATCGATTAAGAACCCTTTCTTTAATTATGTTCCAAATATCATATGTTGATAAGTAAAAAAGTTACAGTTGTTTAATGAAACTAGTCTAAATTCATGATTATTTTAAAATTTAATTGAAATTCGTGAGGGGTATATTTTGATCAGAAATATAGTAACGAAAGGGTTAAAAATGTTCAGTGAAAGATAATTTATTTTAAGAGCATACTTTTCTGTCTATTGGCACAAATCAGTCAATGTTGTTGACTGTATTTTAGTGAAAACCAGCGCTTGAACAAGTTTGCCCAGAGATGTCCCTCTCTCCTACTTTTCATTTGTTATGACAACAGAGTTAGAAACATAGCTGTCTGGTAAAATGGTAATTGGGAGCACTTGACGCCAACCACTCCGTGAGTGTAGTGGGTGCATTTTACGTGCCGGGGGAGACTGGCAGCGGCCACAATCGGTTGGTGCTTTTTACGTGTCACTGGCACATAAGCCAGTCAAGGCTGCGCTGGCATTGGCCACGTTTGGATGGTGCTTTTTACGTGGCACCGGCACAGGTGCCAGGGGAGGCTGGCAGTGGCCACGATTGGTTGGTGCTTTTTACGTGCAACTGGCACAGAGGTCAGTCAAGGCTGCGCTGGCATCGGCCACGTTTGGGTGGTGCTTTTTACGTGCCACCGGCCACGTTCGGTTGGTGCTTTTTACGTGCCACTGGCACAGAAGTCAGTCAAGGCTGCGCTGGCATCGGCCACGTTTGGGTGCTGCTTTTTACGTGCCACCGGCACAGGTATCACAACTGCTATTTCCATTTGATGTTTATTTCGATATTGATGTACTTGACTCAATAGGTCTCCTCAAACACAGCAGGTCACCCTACGATCCAAGGTAAGCACAGCAGGTCGTTCTAAAAGTTCAAAAACAATAGTTCATGTGTGAGGGGATGAGTTTGTAATATCTAATAAGTATACCTGTTTCTTTATTGCCCACAAGGGGCTAAACATAGGGGGAACAAACAAGGACAAAGGGATTAAGTTGATTACATCGACCTCAGTGTATAGCTGGTACTTAATTTATCGACCCCGAAAGGATGAAAGTCAAAGTCGACCTCGGCGGAATTGGAACTCGCAACGTTATGGCAGACGAAATACGTCTACGCATTTCGCCCGGCGTGCTAACGATTCTGCCAGCTCGCCGCCTATCGAATAAATATACCACCTTCTAATCCTCCCCGTCTTTCACTCTTGATAGCTGTTTGTGCTGGACTACGTTCACCAAAATTGCTTTTCATGATATAATTGAGAAAGCTGCAGATTTGTATTAAATATACACAAACAATTGACAAATGCCTTTGTAGACACTACAACAGCATTGCTGTGAAGACTCTGTCATAGAAACGAATGGATTAATTGTTGCTGTGGCTAAAACCTACAACACTGACCTGAATTCAGGCGAAGTTTAAAATGCCTGTTAAAGTTGTTGTGAAGTGTCACATTTATATAATTACGTTTTCATATCAATGAAAGCAGGTTTAGTTAAAACATTGCTTTCAGAGAATGAGTCAATGAAATATCTGTTTCTTTACTGCCCACAAGGGGCTAAACAGAGGGGACAACCAAGGACAGACAAAGGGATTAAGTCGATTACATCGACCCAAGTGCGAAACTGGTACTTTATTTATCGACCCCAAAAAGTATGAAAGGCAAAGTCGACCTCGGCGGAATTTGAACTCAGAACACAGCGGCAGATGAAATACCTATTTCTTTATTAGCCACAAGGGGCTAAACATAGTGGGGACAAACAAGGACAGACAAAGGGATTGAGTCGATTACATGGACCCCAGTGGGTAACTGGTACTTTATTTATCGACCCCCGAAAGGATGAAAGACAAAGTCGACCTCGGCGGAATTTGAACTCTGAACGTAACGGCAGACGAAATACCTATTTCTTTACTACCCACAAGGGGCTAAACTCAGAACACAGCGGCAGATGAAATGGAAACATCTCGACCAAGATGAAATAATTTGGGTGAAGATGGCAAAGAATGGACCGAAAGGATTATAGAAGTGGAAAGGGCGTGGTGAGCAGTGACGTGGAATAACCTGATTGGACGAGCAGTAAAGACAGATATTAACACGCACGCAAACATGAATAAATTAACTGGAAATCGATTTAAATAGTTTGTTCATACGCATGCGCATTGGAAGTACTTTCCTAGAAAAGTCTGCGAATCCGTTCCTGACAAGAATCTTCCCTTCTCAGCTGATGACGATCCTTGTAATAGGCCCTTGAAGTTTATTCCTCACCTGCCTGACACACACATATATAACAACACTATCCTTCATGAAACATTTCCGTAAGTATTAAGCAAAGAAGAATTTCATTGTTTTTAATTCTGTAGACTTTCGGTCTTTGGCGCCTCGATTCTTTGTGTCTCTTCTGTGTTTTATGAACGAGAGATGTCCCTGATTTGTGCGGGATTTGGCTGCTATTTCTAGCTATAGAAGAGAGATGCCATGATGTCTGTGTGATTTAGCTGCTATTTCTAGCTATGGAAGAGAGATTCTATGATCTGTGTGTGATTTGGCTGCTATTTCTAGCTATAGACGAGAGATTCCATAATCTCTGTGTGATTTAGCTGCTATTTCTAGCTATAGAAGAGAGATTCTATGATCTGTGTGTGACTTCGCTGCTATTTCTAGCTATGGAACAGACACTCTATGGTCTGTGTGTGATTTCGCTGCTATTCCTAGCTATATAACAGAGATTCCATGATCTGTGTGTGATTTGGCTGCTATTTCTAGCTATAGAAGAGGGATTCTATGATCTGTGTGTGATTTGGCTGCTATTTCTAGCTATAGAAGAGAGATTCCATGACCTGTGTGTGATTTGGCTGCTATTTCTAGCTATAGAAGAGAGATTCCATGATCTGTGTGAGATTTGGCTGCTATTTCTAGCTATAGAAGAGAGATTCTATGATCTGTGTGTGATTTGGCTGCTATTTCTAGCTATGGAAGAGGGACTCTATGATCTGCGTGTGAGCTGGCAGAAACGTTAGCACACCGGGCGAAATGCATTACGGTATTTCGTCCGTCGCTGCGTTTTGAGTTCAAATTCCGCCGAGGTCGACTTTTCCTTTCATCCTTTAGGGGTCGATAAATTAAGTACTAGTTACGCACTGGGGTCGATGTAATCGACTTAACCTGTTTGTCGCGTCTTGTGGGTAATAAAGAAATATATTTCTAGCAGTGACTGAAAGGTTCTATGATTAATGCGAGATTTGGCTGCTATTTCTAGCAGTGACTGAAAGGTTCTATGATTAATGCGAGATTTGGCTGCTATTTCTGCACTACTTAAGTACAACGCCAACATAGAGTCTCTAAATCTTAAGGATATGGAGTTGGCGAGGGGCAATGTAAGGTGACGAAGACTGCTTTTAATTATGTAAGGGGTCTCGCGATATCGTCCCTTTTTAATCTGATCTTTTACTGTGCCCCGTCGTTCGGTTTAGCTTTTAGTGTTACCGTGAGGTGGTGTCTACACACGCTTCACCCCCGCCCATTCTGTGATATTCTCATCATCTCTTGTGCTTGCATCGGCAATAAGTGGGCACAACTAGCGAACAGTGGTCCCGGTGCGCGCACTCGCGCTAGCTAGTCGTGAGTAGTCGATCCTACAACGTCTTGCGCGTGCGCAAATGATTAGATTCACGCATGCGCGATAAACAAATTAATTAATATTGTTTTACACAAATTAAATATTTTTCGAACAAGGTAAATAATTCTGGCGATCTTAAGGTATAAGTACCGATGTACTTCAGGAAGTACCAGATACATTTCAGAAAAGTGGGTTTTTTTAATATATATATGGGGGGGGGGGTAGAGTTGGGGCGATCCTTCGGTATAGGTACACACGTGACTTTGTTTACATATCTGAAGGTAACAGAAACCCTTTTCTCCCACCCCTAACCCTAATCCTAACCCCCCCCCATATATAAAAAAACAACACTTTTTTTTAAATGTATCCGGTACTTATACCGTAAGATCGCCATCATTTTTTAAAACTTTTTACTAAGTAAATAATTGATTTACTAAATTTAATAAAATTGTTTGGGCTCGACTATTTACGACTAGCAAGCATGCCGGGACTACTGTTCGCTAGTAGTACCGGATTATGTAGGAATTTGTTGTGAAAAGTATAATTGAATGGGGTTTATGTATAATTTATACGCCTCGACTTGCTTTCCTCGTACTTGTAGATTTGAAATTATGCTGAAAATTAAGGCAGAATGTCAGACTAGCGCATCGATGTTATTCCTTTGAGGGGATCTTTTCAAATTACCTTCAGCGAGCATTTGAGAATGAGGAGCTCCTTTAGAAACGTACCACTCCGAGAAAATGAAATGCAATTTTTAAAAAAAGTTATTAAAATAGAAATTATATACAAAGTAAATGGTGTATGGAGAAAATTAGAAAGATTCATCCATTTAAATATATTTTATACTAAGGAGTGGCTGTGCGGTAAGTAGCTTGCTAACCAACCACATGGTCCCGAGTTCAGTCCCACTGCGTGGCACCTTGGGCAAGTGTCTTCGGCTATAGCGCCGGGCCGACCAGTGCCTTGTGAATGGATTTGGTAGACGGAAACTGAAAGAAGCCCGTCGTATATATATGTGTGTGTGTGTGTTTGTCCCCCTAGCATCGCTTGACAACCGATGCTGGTGTGTTTACGTCCCCGTCACGTAGCGGTTCAGCAAAAGTAGAACGATACAATAAGTACTGGGCTTACAAAAGAATAAGTCCCGGGTTCGACGATTTGCACGACTAAAGGCGGTGCTCCAGTATGGCCGCAGCCAAATGACGGAAACAAGTAAAAGAGTAAAGAGTATACAAAATAAACGGTGTGTGCAAAAAATTAGGAAGATTCATCCATTTAAAGACCCCCTAACTCGGGTTCCCGCGAATAGAAAGGAATGTGTGGGACCGTACAAGGGGAGGTAATTTGCTTTTACCATTCAGGTAAATTCCTGATTGTGTTTTTATGGTGCACCCTCTTAAGGTTTATGGCTAGGTTCTGGGTCCGGTTCGGTGGTGTGCGCTCACTTTACCATTGCCCAGAAATAGGTATAAAACAATAGAGTGGGCAGTAAAACGACAGGCACAACACCACAGTGGGGACCAAAAAAAAAACAACATGAAACGAATGAAATAGCAGCAGGATCCCCTCTCCCACGAAGTACCATTTAATCTTATTATAAGCAGTTTTTTAACTATTTCTTTTCTATTTTTTTCACGTATTTCTGTATTTCTTAAGTAGCCTCTACCATCTTACGCGGTTGTTTCTTTATAATTTCAGGACATCAGATGACTTTGACATAACAGAAGAATCATCCTCAATATCTGCCGTGTTTTAAAGACTAAACGAAATTATTCCATGGAACAGATGTATCAGATTGTTTCTACAAATACGTGGAAGAATTCCTGTGAAACATTTGCTTTGACATAATATTATCAGCGAAATTTGTGACCCTCCCTGACTGGAGTGTGAAGAAGAGGAACCTGTTTGCTGATTGAAGTTGGATTTAATTTATGGAAGTGTTGCTAAAGAAAGGTAACACTGGACAGAGATTCAGCCAAAGAAATATTTGAAAAAATAAAGCATACGAACAAAAGCAAGGAAAATATATAAACTGGGATCTGAGAGGAAAAATAATGGATGAGAGAGAGAATATTGTAGAATTGATATCCTTAGAAGACGTGATGAAAAAGATATCCTATGACTGTGATATTTGTACAAAGTCCTTTTCTCAAGAAAGTGACCTTCTAAGGCACAAATGTATTCATACAGGAGATAAACCCTATCACTGTGATGTCTGTGGTAAATCATTCTGTCACAACAGTAGCTTAATGAAACACAAATATATTCATACAGGAGAGACACCATATCATTGTGATATCTGTGGTAAATCCTTTTCTCATATTAGTATCTTTACTAGACATAAACGTATTCACACAGAAGAGAAACCATGTCATTGTGATATCTGTGGTAAATCATTCTCTGAAACTAATCACTTAACTACACACCAACGCGTTCATACAGGAGAAAAACCATATCACTGTGATGTCTGTGGTAAATCTTTCTCTCAAAGTAGTCACTTAACTGGTCACAAACTTATTCATACAGGTGAGAAACCATATCATTGTGACATCTGTGGTCAATCATTCTCTCAAAGTGCTCACTTATCTACACACGTACGTATTCACACAGGAGAGAAACCATATCAGTGTGTTATCTGTGGTAAATCATTCTCTGAAAATCATGCCTTAACAAAGCACAATCGCACTCACACAGGAGAGAAACCATATCGGTGTGATATCTGTGGTGTATCATATTGTCATAATCGTGCCTTAATTATACACAAGCGTGTTCATACAGGAGAGAGACCATATCACTGTGATATCTGTGGTAAATCATTCTCTTCAAATAGTGTTTTAGCTAGACACAAACGTACACATACAGGTGAAAAACTATTTCACTCTTTTCATGCAGGAGGGAAACCATATCAGTGTGATATCTGCGGTAAACCATTCTCTCAGAATTGTGCCTTAACTAAACACAAGCGTGTTCATACAGGAGAGAAACCATATCAGTGTGATATCTGCGGTAAATCATTCTCTCACAGAAGTGCCTTAACTATACACAAACGTGTTCATACAGGAGAGAAACCATATCAGTGTGATATTTGCAATATATCATTCTCTCAAAGTACTCGCTTAACAGAACACAAATATATTCATACAGGAGAGAAACCATATCGTTGTGATGTCTGTGGTAAATCATTCTCTCAAAATATTAGCTTAACAGATCACAAACGCACTCATACAGGAGAGAAACCACATCGTTGTGATGTCTGTGGTAAATCATTCTCTCGAAATATTAGCTTAACAGTACACAAACGCACTCATACAGGAGAGAAACCATATGATTGTGATGTCTGTGGTAAATCATTCTCTGACAATAGAAACTTAATAAAACACAAACGCCTTCATATCGGGTTGAAACCATATCATTGTGATATTTGTGGTAAATTATTTTCTCAAAGTATTCACTTAACTGACCACATACGTGTTCATACAGGAGAGAAACCCTATCATTGTGATATCTGTGGTAAATCGTTCTCTCATAGTAGTAGCTTCAAGAAACACAAATGTGTTATTTATACTGGAGAGAAACCATATCAGTGTGATATCTGTGGTGTATCATTCTCTCAAAAAAGTCACTTAACTAGGCACAATTTTATTCATACAGGAGAGAAATCATATCAGTGTGATATCTGTGGTAAATCATTCTCTCAAAAAAGTCACTTAACTAGGCACAATTTTATTCACACAGGAGAGAAAGGAAAGAGCTAGCTTCCACAATTTTTTGTTTGCTGTTTATTTTTAATGATCTTATGGTCTGTACAATTGAAATTAAAGCATTTTCAAAACTTATCCATTTCTCTGCAAGTTATTAGGGAAGAAGCATATACATCATCAAGGAACATTTATACACATGTATATTTATATATACCTACATATACACACATGTCTTTGCTATGTTTTTAAAACACATAAAACTCATAGATGCATACTTTTATAATATTTTACACTTAAACCGCCACAGGACAATATCTTTAGAGTTGCTTCTTAAAGTGTCCTTCACTTTTTTCATGAGAAATGCGACACATTTCAGAGTATTTGGCTGCTATTTCTAGCATGATGTTAGGCCATCTATAGGACAATATTTGTCATGGATGCTTTGTAAATTGACCTTCGATTTTAATTTGTGATAAAACAAAAATGTGAAGGTTTCAGTGACTGTTTCTGGCATGAAATGAGACCATATACAGGCCGATTTCCTTTATAAATGCTTCTTAACGGTCCTTCAAATTTTATATGGAAAATAGAGTGAATTTGAAGTCACTTGGTTTCTATTTCTAGCAGGAAAAATGACCATCCATGGGAAAGCTTTTAATAAATGCCTCTTTAAGTGTCCTTCTCTTTTTTTATGAACCCCCAACAGCAACAACAACAACAACAACCCTGCGAGGACGAAAGGCAATGTTTGTGCGTGTGTGCAGTTGGAATGTCACTGCAACAACAACAACAACAATCTATTCTTATTAAACGTTAAAAACTGTCAGATGCAGACTGCACACACGCACACACAACGCTGATGACGACGATGATGATGATGATGATGATGATGACGATGATGATGATGATGGTGATGATGATCGTGAAGAAGAAGAAGATTGAATTTTAATATTTCTGGAAATATTTATTTGTCAAAATAAAAGAATGCAAAAGATTGATGTCCAGGAATAATTCCAAAAACCATCAAAGAATTGTCTGAAACATCCAAACCAAGAACTTCAAAGACTTCATTATCATCCCCTCTGAGGAGTAAATATTTTGAATTATCTTTATATCCCAGGATTTCATCATCTTCAGATGTTTCCTCTTCAATATGTCGAGGTATTTCGTAAATATTGTTCTCTAAATCTGTTATCTAAACACATTCACCAATTATGGTCAGACGAGGTCTTGCAATATGATAATGTTCCAGACCAAAAATTATTCCTCCTTCTATTCTTATCTTCCTCACCAAAGACTTTTCCCTGAACCATTCCACAAAACAAAAAACTTCCCACCCTTCAAAGCACTCCTCCAACTTCATCACCCTCCTCAAAACAAAAACATCACCAAAAGATGTGACTCCCACATCATCCACTCCTTCCAACCTTCCCAATCTCCTCATCTTCCCACGACACACTTCATCTTTACATTTCCCATCTTCGATATCAACCACATCCACATAATAAGGGTCAAAGATGTCTGGGTCTTTGCAATAATAGTAATCCTTGTTGATCTCCTGTGAAACATTTGCTTTGACATAATATTATCAGTGAAATTTGTGAACCTCCCTGACTGGAGTGTGAAGAAGAGGAACCTGTTTGCTGATTGAAGTTGGATTTAATTTATGGAAGTGTTGCTAAAGAAAGGTAACACTGGACAGAAATTCAGCCAAAGAAATATTTGTAAAAAATTAAGCATACAAACAAAAGCAAGGAAAATATATAAACTGGGATTTGAGAGGAAAAATAATGGATGAGAGAGAGAATATTGTAGAATTGATTTCCTCTGAACCCATAACAAAAGAGATGAAATCATGTGACAGTGATATGTGTACAAGGTCCTTCCTTCAAAAGGGTAACCTACTTAGTCAAAAACGTTTTCAGACAGGAGAGAAACCCTATCCTTGTGACATCTGTGGTAAATCGTTCTCTCAAAGTGTTCACGTAACTGCACACAAACGCATTCATACAGGCGAGAAACCATATCAGTGTGATATCTGTGGTAAATCATTCTCTCAAAGTGCTCACTTATCTACACACAAACGTGTTCATACAGGAGAGAAACCATATCATTGTGATGTCTGTGGTAAATCATTCTCTGAAAATACTGCCTTAACAAAGCACAATCGTATTCATACAGGGGAAAAGCCATATCATTGTGATATCTGTGGTATATCATACTCCCATAGTAGTGCCTTAGCTATGCACAAACGTGTTCATACAGGAGAGAAACCATATCACTGTGATATCTGTGGTAAATCATTCTCTCACAGTAGTCAATTAACAAAACACAGACGTATTCAAACAGGAGAGAAACCATATCACTGTGATGTCTGTGGTAAATCATTCTCTGCAAATAGTACCTTAGTTATACACAAACGTATTCATACAGGAGAGACACCATATCATTGTGATATCTGTGGTAAATCTTTCTCTGAAAATATTGCATTAACAAAACACTATTACATTCATACAGGGGAGAAGCCATATCAGTGTGATATCTGTGGTAAATCATTCTTTCAGAATACTAACTTAACACAACACAAACGTGTCCATACGGGGGAGAGACCATACCATTGTGATATCTGTGGTAAAGTGTTCTCTCAAAGTATTCACTTAACTAAACACAGATCTATTCATACAGGAGAGAAACCATATCAGTGTGATATCTGTGGTAAATCATTCTCCCATAATAGTGTCTTAACTACACACAAATCTATTCATACGGGAAAGAGACCATTTCAGTGTGATATCTGTGGTAAATCATTCTCACAAAGCAATCACTTAACCGAACACATACGTATTCATACAGGTGAGAAACCGTTTCCTTGTGATACCTGTGGTAAATCATTCTCTAATAATAGTAACCTAACACAGCACAGACGTATTCATACAGGTGAGAGACCATTTCCTTGTGATATCTGTGGTAAATCATTCTCTCAAAGTATTCACTTAACTGGACACAAACGTATTCACACAGGAGAGAAGCCGTATCATTGTGATATCTGTGGTAGATCATTCTCTGAAAATAGTAAATTGACCAGACACAAATCTATCCATAGAAGAGAGAAAGGAAAAAGTGAGGATCTTTTGTTTTTGTAATTTTCACCTCTTTTCTTTCTTTGTTGTTTATCCAACCCATGCTAGCATGGAAAACGGACGCTAAATGATGATGATGATGATGATGATGAATGTTTTAAATTCTTCACTCAATAAATATTTTATACAATAACATAAGTTATGAGTTTTCATGCACAGGAATCTTGTAAAGTTGTCAGATATGTACAGAAACAATGACCCCCACGTACAAAACAGAAGAGACCCCAAAGGAAAAACATGAGGCTTAAGTATAGTTTAGTACACCACACCAGACTGATTGTTTGTTATTTTGTTTAACCCTTTCATTACCAAACTGGCTCTGTAATACAAATGTCTTGTTTTCATAAGTTTTGAATTCAAACCTTAGTCACAATTTATGTTCCTACCACTAGCTTAAGGATAACTAAGTTATTTTACTAAATTCTTTGTCATATTTAAAACACAGAGCATCTCAACAGAAATACAGTAACAAAAGGGTTAAATTCTAAACTTTGAAGAGATATGTTTTTAAGGGTCCAGATTAGGAATACTTTCATTCCCTTTCAAAAGCATATCACAAACGGAATGCTGGTTCAAGCAATTCTTTTCTGAGAGTTTCTGAGGGACCCATACATTATAGCGAGAAATGTATTCTAGCTTTGTTGAATTAAATATTAGCTGATGATTCATTTTCCTTGGTGATGTTTAAACAAAGTTTTAATATTTTTACCTTTTGCTCAGTTTACCTGTAATTACAGTCACTTTGAGACAAAAGTTATGCAATATAATCGATTAAGAACCCTTTCTTTAATTATGTTCCAAATTTCACATAAATATGTTGATAAGTAAAAAAGTTACAGTTGTTTAATGAAACTAGTCTAAATTCATGATTATTTTAGAATTTAATTGAAACTCGTGAGGGGTATATTTTGATCAGAAATATAGTAACGAAAGGGTTAAAAATGTTCAGTGAAAGATAATTTATTTTAAGAGCATACTTTTCTGTCTATTGGCACAAATCAGTCAATGTTGTTGACTGTATTTTAGTTAAAACCAGCGCTTGAACAAGTATGCCCAGAGATGTCCCTCTCTCCTACTTTTCATTCGTTATGACTAAAGAATTAGAAACGTAGCTGTCTGGTAAAATGCTAAATGGGAGCATTTGACGCCAACCACTCCATGAGTGTAGTGGGTGTATTTTACGTGCCACCGGCACAGGTGCCGGGGGAGGCTAGCAGCGGCCACGATCGGTCGGTGCTTTTTACATACAAGGGGAGGCTGGCAGTGGACACGATCGGTTGGTGCTTTTTACATGCAAGGGGAGGCTGGCAGCAGCCCCATCGGATGGTGCTTTTTACGTGCCATCGGCACAGGTGCCAGAGGAGGCTGGCAGCAGCCCGATCGGTTGGTGCTTTTTACATGCCACTGGCACAGAAGCCAGTCAAGGCTGCGCTGGCATCGGCCACGTTTGGATGGTGCTTTTTACATGCCACCGGCACAGGGATCACAACTGCTATTTCCATTTGATGTTTATTTTGATATTGATGTACCTGACTCAATAGGTCTCCTCAAGCACAGCAGGTCATCCTACGATCCAAGGTAAGCACAGCAGGTCGTTCTAAAAGTTCAAAAACAATAGTTCATGTGTGAGGGGATGAGTTTGTAATATCTAATAAGTATACCTGTTTCTTTATTGCCCACAAGGGGCTAAACATAGAGGGAGCAAACAAGGACAAAGGGATTAAGTTGATTACGTCGACCTCAGTGTATAACTGGTACTTAATTTATCGACCCCAAAAGGATGAAAGTCAAAGTCGACCTCGGCGGAATTTGAACTCAGAACGTAACAGCAACGCATTTCGCCCAGCGTGCTAACGATTCTGCCAGCTCGCCGCCTATCGAATAAATATACCACCTTCTAATCCTCCCCGTCTTTCACTCTTGATAGCTGTTTGTGCTGGACTACGTTCACCAAAATTGCTTTTCATGATATAATTGAGAAAGCTGCAGATTTGTATTAAATATACACAAACAATTGACAAATGCCTTTGTAGACACTACAACAGCATTGGCGTGAAGACTCTGTCATAGAAACGAATGGATTAATTGTTGCTGTGGCTAAAACCTACAACACTGACCTGAATTCAGGCGAAGTTTAAAATGCCTGTTAAAGTTGTTGTTATGAAGTGTCACATTTATATAATTACGTTTTCATATCAATGAAAGCAGGTTTAGTTAAAACATTGCTTTCAGAGAATGAGTCAATGAAATATCTGTTTCTTTACTGCCCACAAGGGGCTAAACATAGAGGGGACAAACAAGGACAGACAAAGGGATTAAGTCGATTACATCGATCCCAGGGCGAAACTGGTACTTTATTTATCGACCCCAAAAGTATGAAAGGCAAAGTCGACCTCGGCAGAATTTGAACTCAGAACACAGCGGCAGATGAAAGGGAAATATCTGTTTCTTTACTGCCCACAAGGGGCTAAACACAGAGGGGACAGACAAAGGAATTCAGTCGATTACATCGATCCCAGTGGGTAACTGGTACTTAATTTATCGATTCCGAAAGGATGAATGGCAAAGTCGACCTCGGCGGAATTTGAACTCAGAACACAGCGGCAGATGAAAGGGAAATATCTGTTTCTTTACTGCCCACAAGGGGCTAAACACAGAGGGGACAGACAAAGGGATTCAGTCGATTACATCGATCCCAGTGGGTAACTGGTACTTTATTTATCGACCCCAAAAGGATGAAAGGCAAAGTCGACCTCGGCGGAATTTGAACTCAGAACGTATGGGCAGACGAAATACCTATTTCTTTATTACCCACAAGGGGTTAAACACAGAGGGGACAAACAAGGACAGACATAGGTATTAAGTCGATTATATCGACCCTAGTGCGTAACTGGTACTTAATTTATCGACCCCAAAAGAATGAAAGGCAAAGTCGACCTCGGCGGAATTTGAACTCTGAACGTAACGGCAGACGAAATACCTATTTCTTTACTACCCACAAGGGGCTAAACACAGACGGGACAAACAAGGACAGACAAAGGGATTGAGTCGATTACATGGACCCCAGTGGGTAACTGGTACTTAATTTATCGACCCCGAAAGAATGAAAGGCAAAGTCGACCTCGGCGGAATTTGAACTCAGAACACAGCGGCAGATGAAATACCTATTTCTTTATTAGCCACAAGGGGCTAAACATAGTGGGGACAAACAAGGACAGACAAAGGGATTGAGTCGATTACATGGACCCCAGTGGGTAACTGGTACTTTATTTATCGACCCCCGAAAGGATGAAAGACAAAGTCGACCTCGGCGGAATTTGAACTCTGAACGTAACGGCAGACGAAATACCTATTTCTTTACTACCCACAAGGGGCTAAACTCAGAACACAGCGGCAGATGAAATGGAAACATCTCGACCAAGATGAAATAATTTGGGTGAAGATGGCAAAGAATGGACCGAAAGGATTATAGAAGTGGAAAGGGCGTGGTGAGCAGTGACGTGGAATAACCTGATTGGACGAGCAGTAAAGACAGATATTAACACGCACGCAAACATGAATAAATTAACTGGAAATCGATTTAAATAGTTTGTTCATACGCATGCGCATTGGAAGTACTTTCCTAGAAAAGTCTGCGAATCCGTTTCTGACAAGAATCTTCCCTTCTCAGCTGATGACGATCCTTGTAATAGGCCCTTGAAGTTTATTCCTCACCTGCTAGACACACACACATATAACAACACTATCCTTCATGAAACATTTCCGTAAGTATTAAGCAAAGAAGATTTTCATTGTTTTTAATTCTGTAGACTTTCGGTCTTTGGCGCCTCGATTCTTTGTGTCTCTTCTGTGTTTTATGAACGAGAGATGTCCCTGATTTGTGCGGGATTTGGCTGCTATTTCTAGCCATATAACAGAGATTCCATGATCTGCGTGTGATTTGCCTGCTATTTCTAGCTATGGAAGAGAGACTCTATGATCTGTGTGTGATTTGGCTGCTATTTCTAGCTATAGAAGAGAGATGCCATGATCTCTGTGTGATTTAGCTGCTATTTCTAGCTATGGAAGAGAGATTCTATGATCTGTGTGTGATTTGGCTGCTATTTCTAACTATAGACGAGAGATTCCATAATCTCTGTGTGATTTAGCTGCTATTTCTAGCTATAGAAGAGAGATTCTATGATCTGTGTGTGATTTGGCTGCTATTTCTAGCTATATAACAGAGATTCCATGATCTGTGTGTGATTTGGCTGCTATTTCTAGCTATAGAAGAGAGATTCTATGATCTGTGTGTGACTTCGCTGCTATTTCTAGCTATGGAACAGACACTCTATGGTCTGTGTGTGATTTCGCTGCTATTCCTAGCTATATAACAGAGATTCTATGATCTGTGTGTGATTTGGCTGCTATTTCTAGCTATAGAAGAGGGATTCTATGATCTGTGTGTGATTTGGCTGCTATTTCTAGCTATAGAAGAGAGATTCCATGACCTGTGTGTGATTTGGCTGCTATTTCTAGCTATAGAAGAGAGATTCTATGATCTGTGTGTGATTTGGCTGCTATTTCTAGCTATGGAAGAGGGACTCTATGATCTGCGTGTGAGCTGGCAGAAACGTTAGCACACCGGGCGAAATGCATTACGGTATTTCGTCCGTCGCTGCGTTTTGAGTTCAAATTCCGCCGAGGTCGACTTTTCCTTTCATCCTTTAGGGGTCGATAAATTAAGTACTAGTTACGCACTGGGGTCGATGTAATCGACTTAACCCGTTTGTCTCTCCTTGTTTGTCGCGTCTTGTGGGTAATAAAGAAATATATTTCTAGCAGTGACTGAAAGGTTCTATGATTAATGCGAGATTTGGCTGCTATTTCTAGCAGTGACTGAAAGGTTCTATGATTAATGCGAGATTTGGCTGCTATTTCTGCACTACTTAAGTACAACGCCAACATAGAGTCTCTAAATCTTAAGGATATGGAGTTGGCGAGGGGCAATGTAAGGTGACGAAGACTGCTTTTAATTATGTAAGGGGTCTCGCGATATCGTCCCTTTTTAATCTGATCTTTTACTGTGCCCCGTCGTTCGGTTTAGCTTTTAGTGTTACCGTGAGGTGGTGTCTACACACGCTTCACCCCCGCCCATTCTGTGATATTCTCATCATCTCTTGTGCTTGCATCGGCAATAAGTGGGCACAACTAGCGAACAGTGGTCCCGGTGCGCGCACTCGCGCTAGCTAGTCGTGAGTAGTCGATCCTACAACGTCTTGCGCGTGCGCAAATGATTAGATTCACGCATGCGCGATAAACAAATTAATTAATATTGTTTTACACAAATTAAATATTTTTCGAACAAGGTAAATAATTCTGGCGATCTTAAGGTATAAGTACCGATGTACTTCAGGAAGTACCAGATACATTTCAGAAAAGTGGGTTTTTTTAATATATATATGGGGGGGGGTAGAGTTGGGGCGATCCTTCGGTATAGGTACACACGTGACTTTGTTTACATATCTGAAGGTAACAGAAACTCTTTTCTCCCACCCCTAACCCTAATCCTAACCCCCCCCCCATATATAAAAAAACAACACTTTTTTTTAAATGTATCCGGTACTTATACCGTAAGATCGCCATCATTTTTTAAAACTTTTTACTAAGTAAATAATTGATTTACTAAATTTAATAAAATTGTTTGGGCTCGACTATTTACGACTAGCAAGCATGCCGGGACTACTGTTCGCTAGTAGTACCGGATTATGTAGGAATTTGTTGTGAAAAGTATAATTGAATGGGGTTTATGTATAATTTATACGCCTCGACTTGCTTTCCTCGTACTTGTAGATTTGAAATTATGCTGAAAATTAAGGCAGAATGTCAGACTAGCGCATCGATGTTATTCCTTTGAGGGGATCTTTTCAAATTACCTTCAGCGAGCATTTGAGAATGAGGAGCTCCTTTAGAAACGTACCACTCCGAGAAAATGAAATGCAATTTTTAAAAAAAGTTATTAAAATAGAAATTATATACAAAGTAAATGGTGTATGGAGAAAATTAGAAAGATTCATCCATTTAAATATATTTTATACTAAGGAGTGGCTGTGCGGTAAGTAGCTTGCTAACCAACCACATGGTCCCGAGTTCAGTCCCACTGCGTGGCACCTTGGGCAAGTGTCTTCGGCTATAGCGCCGGGCCGACCAGTGCCTTGTGAATGGATTTGGTAGACGGAAACTGAAAGAAGCCCGTCGTATATATATGTGTGTGTGTGTGTTTGTCCCCCTAGCATCGCTTGACAACCGATGCTGGTGTGTTTACGTCCCCGTCACGTAGCGGTTCAGCAAAAGTAGAACGATACAATAAGTACTGGGCTTACAAAAGAATAAGTCCCGGGTTCGACGATTTGCACGACTAAAGGCGGTGCTCCAGTATGGCCGCAGCCAAATGACGGAAACAAGTAAAAGAGTAAAGAGTATACAAAATAAACGGTGTGTGCAAAAAATTAGGAAGATTCATCCATTTAAAGACCCCCTAACTCGGGTTCCCGCGAATAGAAAGGAATGTGTGGGACCGTACAAGGGGAGGTAATTTGCTTTTACCATTCAGGTAAATTCCTGATTGTGTTTTTATGGTGCACCCTCTTAAGGTTTATGGCTAGGTTCTGGGTCCGGTTCGGTGGTGTGCGCTCACTTTACCATTGCCCAGAAATAGGTATAAAACAATAGAGTGGGCAGTAAAACGACAGGCACAACACCACAGTGGGGACCAAAAAAAAAACAACATGAAACGAATGAAATAGCAGCAGGATCCCCTCTCCCACGAAGTACCATTTAATCTTATTATAAGCAGTTTTTTAACTATTTCTTTTCTATTTTTTTCACGTATTTCTGTATTTCTTAAGTAGCCTCTACCATCTTACGCGGTTGTTTCTTTATAATTTCAGGACATCAGATGACTTTGACATAACAGAAGAATCATCCTCAATATCTGCCGTGTTTTAAAGACTAAACGAAATTATTCCATGGAACAGATGTATCAGATTGTTTCTACAAATACGTGGAAGAATTCCTGTGAAACATTTGCTTTGACATAATATTATCAGCGAAATTTGTGACCCTCCCTGACTGGAGTGTGAAGAAGAGGAACCTGTTTGCTGATTGAAGTTGGATTTAATTTATGGAAGTGTTGCTAAAGAAAGGTAACACTGGACAGAGATTCAGCCAAAGAAATATTTGAAAAAATAAAGCATACGAACAAAAGCAAGGAAAATATATAAACTGGGATCTGAGAGGAAAAATAATGGATGAGAGAGAGAATATTGTAGAATTGATATCCTTAGAAGACGTGATGAAAAAGATATCCTATGACTGTGATATTTGTACAAAGTCCTTTTCTCAAGAAAGTGACCTTCTAAGGCACAAATGTATTCATACAGGAGATAAACCATATCACTGTGATGTCTGTGGTAAATCATTCTGTCACAACAGTAGCTTAATGAAACACAAATATATTCATACAGGAGAGACACCATATCATTGTGATATCTGTGGTAAATCCTTTTCTCATATTAGTATCTTTACTAGACATAAACGTATTCACACAGAAGAGAAACCATGTCATTGTGATATCTGTGGTAAATCATTCTCTGAAACTAATCACTTAACTACACACCAACGCGTTCATACAGGAGAAAAACCATATCACTGTGATGTCTGTGGTAAATCTTTCTCTCAAAGTAGTCACTTAACTGGTCACAAACTTATTCATACAGGTGAGAAACCATATCATTGTGACATCTGTGGTCAATCATTCTCTCAAAGTGCTCACTTATCTACACACGTACGTATTCACACAGGAGAGAAACCATATCAGTGTGTTATCTGTGGTAAATCATTCTCTGAAAATCATGCCTTAACAAAGCACAATCGCACTCACACAGGAGAGAAACCATATCGGTGTGATATCTGTGGTGTATCATATTGTCATAATCGTGCCTTAATTATACACAAGCGTGTTCATACAGGAGAGAGACCATATCACTGTGATATCTGTGGTAAATCATTCTCTTCAAATAGTGTTTTAGCTAGACACAAACGTACACATACAGGTGAAAAACTATTTCACTCTTTTCATGCAGGAGGGAAACCATATCAGTGTGATATCTGCGGTAAACCATTCTCTCAGAATTGTGCCTTAACTAAACACAAGCGTGTTCATACAGGAGAGAAACCATATCAGTGTGATATCTGCGGTAAATCATTCTCTCACAGAAGTGCCTTAACTATACACAAACGTGTTCATACAGGAGAGAAACCATATCAGTGTGATATTTGCAATATATCATTCTCTCAAAGTACTCGCTTAACAGAACACAAATATATTCATACAGGAGAGAAACCATATCGTTGTGATGTCTGTGGTAAATCATTCTCTCAAAATATTAGCTTAACAGATCACAAACGCACTCATACAGGAGAGAAACCACATCGTTGTGATGTCTGTGGTAAATCATTCTCTCGAAATATTAGCTTAACAGTACACAAACGCACTCATACAGGAGAGAAACCATATGATTGTGATGTCTGTGGTAAATCATTCTCTGACAATAGAAACTTAATAAAACACAAACGCCTTCATATCGGGTTGAAACCATATCATTGTGATATTTGTGGTAAATTATTTTCTCAAAGTATTCACTTAACTGACCACATACGTGTTCATACAGGAGAGAAACCCTATCATTGTGATATCTGTGGTAAATCGTTCTCTCATAGTAGTAGCTTCAAGAAACACAAATGTGTTATTTATACTGGAGAGAAACCATATCAGTGTGATATCTGTGGTGTATCATTCTCTCAAAAAAGTCACTTAACTAGGCACAATTTTATTCATACAGGAGAGAAATCATATCAGTGTGATATCTGTGGTAAATCATTCTCTCAAAAAAGTCACTTAACTAGGCACAATTTTATTCACACAGGAGAGAAAGGAAAGAGCTAGCTTCCACAATTTTTTGTTTGCTGTTTATTTTTAATGATCTTATGGTCTGTACAATTGAAATTAAAGCATTTTCAAAACTTATCCATTTCTCTGCAAGTTATTAGGGAAGAAGCATATACATCATCAAGGAACATTTATACACATGTATATTTATATATACCTACATATACACACATGTCTTTGCTATGTTTTTAAAACACATAAAACTCATAGATGCATACTTTTATAATATTTTACACTTAAACCGCCACAGGACAATATCTTTAGAGTTGCTTCTTAAAGTGTCCTTCACTTTTTTCATGAGAAATGCGACACATTTCAGAGTATTTGGCTGCTATTTCTAGCATGATGTTAGGCCATCTATAGGACAATATTTGTCATGGATGCTTTGTAAATTGACCTTCGATTTTAATTTGTGATAAAACAAAAATGTGAAGGTTTCAGTGACTGTTTCTGGCATGAAATGAGACCATATACAGGCCGATTTCCTTTATAAATGCTTCTTAACGGTCCTTCAAATTTTATATGGAAAATAGAGTGAATTTGAAGTCACTTGGTTTCTATTTCTAGCAGGAAAAATGACCATCCATGGGAAAGCTTTTAATAAATGCCTCTTTAAGTGTCCTTCTCTTTTTTTATGAACCCCCAACAGCAACAACAACAACAACAACCCTGCGAGGACGAAAGGCAATGTTTGTGCGTGTGTGCAGTTGGAATGTCACTGCAACAACAACAACAACAATCTATTCTTATTAAACGTTAAAAACTGTCAGATGCAGACTGCACACACGCACACACAACGCTGATGACGACGATGATGATGATGATGATGATGATGACGATGATGATGATGATGGTGATGATGATCGTGAAGAAGAAGAAGATTGAATTTTAATATTTCTGGAAATATTTATTTGTCAAAATAAAAGAATGCAAAAGATTGATGTCCAGGAATAATTCCAAAAACCATCAAAGAATTGTCTGAAACATCCAAACCAAGAACTTCAAAGACTTCATTATCATCCCCTCTGAGGAGTAAATATTTTGAATTATCTTTATATCCCAGGATTTCATCATCTTCAGATGTTTCCTCTTCAATATGTCGAGGTATTTCGTAAATATTGTTCTCTAAATCTGTTATCTAAACACATTCACCAATTATGGTCAGACGAGGTCTTGCAATATGATAATGTTCCAGACCAAAAATTATTCCTCCTTCTATTCTTATCTTCCTCACCAAAGACTTTTCCCTGAACCATTCCACAAAACAAAAAACTTCCCACCCTTCAAAGCACTCCTCCAACTTCATCACCCTCCTCAAAACAAAAACATCACCAAAAGATGTGACTCCCACATCATCCACTCCTTCCAACCTTCCCAATCTCCTCATCTTCCCACGACACACTTCATCTTTACATTTCCCATCTTCGATATCAACCACATCCACATAATAAGGGTCAAAGATGTCTGGGTCTTTGCAATAATAGTAATCCTTGTTGATCTCCTGTGAAACATTTGCTTTGACATAATATTATCAGTGAAATTTGTGAACCTCCCTGACTGGAGTGTGAAGAAGAGGAACCTGTTTGCTGATTGAAGTTGGATTTAATTTATGGAAGTGTTGCTAAAGAAAGGTAACACTGGACAGAAATTCAGCCAAAGAAATATTTGTAAAAAATTAAGCATACAAACAAAAGCAAGGAAAATATATAAACTGGGATTTGAGAGGAAAAATAATGGATGAGAGAGAGAATATTGTAGAATTGATTTCCTCTGAACCCATAACAAAAGAGATGAAATCATGTGACAGTGATATGTGTACAAGGTCCTTCCTTCAAAAGGGTAACCTACTTAGTCAAAAACGTTTTCAGACAGGAGAGAAACCCTATCCTTGTGACATCTGTGGTAAATCGTTCTCTCAAAGTGTTCACGTAACTGCACACAAACGCATTCATACAGGCGAGAAACCATATCAGTGTGATATCTGTGGTAAATCATTCTCTCAAAGTGCTCACTTATCTACACACAAACGTGT
This sequence comes from Octopus sinensis, assembly GCF_006345805.1. Lineage (NCBI taxonomy): Eukaryota > Metazoa > Mollusca > Cephalopoda > Octopoda > Octopodidae > Octopus > Octopus sinensis. The sequence goes on along the minus strand of NC_043026.1, from coordinate 12,868,424 downwards.
TCATACAGGAGAGAAACCATATCATTGTGATGTCTGTGGTAAATCATTCTCTGAAAATACTGCCTTAACAAAGCACAATCGTATTCATACAGGGGAAAAGCCATATCATTGTGATATCTGTGGTATATCATACTCCCATAGTAGTGCCTTAGCTATGCACAAACGTGTTCATACAGGAGAGAAACCATATCACTGTGATATCTGTGGTAAATCATTCTCTCACAGTAGTCAATTAACAAAACACAGACGTATTCAAACAGGAGAGAAACCATATCACTGTGATGTCTGTGGTAAATCATTCTCTGCAAATAGTACCTTAGTTATACACAAACGTATTCATACAGGAGAGACACCATATCATTGTGATATCTGTGGTAAATCTTTCTCTGAAAATATTGCATTAACAAAACACTATTACATTCATACAGGGGAGAAGCCATATCAGTGTGATATCTGTGGTAAATCATTCTTTCAGAATACTAACTTAACACAACACAAACGTGTCCATACGGGGGAGAGACCATACCATTGTGATATCTGTGGTAAAGTGTTCTCTCAAAGTATTCACTTAACTAAACACAGATCTATTCATACAGGAGAGAAACCATATCAGTGTGATATCTGTGGTAAATCATTCTCCCATAATAGTGTCTTAACTACACACAAATCTATTCATACGGGAAAGAGACCATTTCAGTGTGATATCTGTGGTAAATCATTCTCACAAAGCAATCACTTAACCGAACACATACGTATTCATACAGGTGAGAAACCGTTTCCTTGTGATACCTGTGGTAAATCATTCTCTAATAATAGTAACCTAACACAGCACAGACGTATTCATACAGGTGAGAGACCATTTCCTTGTGATATCTGTGGTAAATCATTCTCTCAAAGTATTCACTTAACTGGACACAAACGTATTCACACAGGAGAGAAGCCGTATCATTGTGATATCTGTGGTAGATCATTCTCTGAAAATAGTAAATTGACCAGACACAAATCTATCCATAGAAGAGAGAAAGGAAAAAGTGAGGATCTTTTGTTTTTGTAATTTTCACCTCTTTTCTTTCTTTGTTGTTTATCCAACCCATGCTAGCATGGAAAACGGACGCTAAATGATGATGATGATGATGATGATGAATGTTTTAAATTCTTCACTCAATAAATATTTTATACAATAACATAAGTTATGAGTTTTCATGCACAGGAATCTTGTAAAGTTGTCAGATATGTACAGAAACAATGACCCCCACGTACAAAACAGAAGAGACCCCAAAGGAAAAACATGAGGCTTAAGTATAGTTTAGTACACCACACCAGACTGATTGTTTGTTATTTTGTTTAACCCTTTCATTACCAAACTGGCTCTGTAATACAAATGTCTTGTTTTCATAAGTTTTGAATTCAAACCTTAGTCACAATTTATGTTCCTACCACTAGCTTAAGGATAACTAAGTTATTTTACTAAATTCTTTGTCATATTTAAAACACAGAGCATCTCAACAGAAATACAGTAACAAAAGGGTTAAATTCTAAACTTTGAAGAGATATGTTTTTAAGGGTCCAGATTAGGAATACTTTCATTCCCTTTCAAAAGCATATCACAAACGGAATGCTGGTTCAAGCAATTCTTTTCTGAGAGTTTCTGAGGGACCCATACATTATAGCGAGAAATGTATTCTAGCTTTGTTGAATTAAATATTAGCTGATGATTCATTTTCCTTGGTGATGTTTAAACAAAGTTTTAATATTTTTACCTTTTGCTCAGTTTACCTGTAATTACAGTCACTTTGAGACAAAAGTTATGCAATATAATCGATTAAGAACCCTTTCTTTAATTATGTTCCAAATTTCACATAAATATGTTGATAAGTAAAAAAGTTACAGTTGTTTAATGAAACTAGTCTAAATTCATGATTATTTTAGAATTTAATTGAAACTCGTGAGGGGTATATTTTGATCAGAAATATAGTAACGAAAGGGTTAAAAATGTTCAGTGAAAGATAATTTATTTTAAGAGCATACTTTTCTGTCTATTGGCACAAATCAGTCAATGTTGTTGACTGTATTTTAGTTAAAACCAGCGCTTGAACAAGTATGCCCAGAGATGTCCCTCTCTCCTACTTTTCATTCGTTATGACTAAAGAATTAGAAACGTAGCTGTCTGGTAAAATGCTAAATGGGAGCATTTGACGCCAACCACTCCATGAGTGTAGTGGGTGTATTTTACGTGCCACCGGCACAGGTGCCGGGGGAGGCTAGCAGCGGCCACGATCGGTCGGTGCTTTTTACATACAAGGGGAGGCTGGCAGTGGACACGATCGGTTGGTGCTTTTTACATGCAAGGGGAGGCTGGCAGCAGCCCCATCGGATGGTGCTTTTTACGTGCCATCGGCACAGGTGCCAGAGGAGGCTGGCAGCAGCCCGATCGGTTGGTGCTTTTTACGTGCCACTGGCACAGAAGCCAGTCAAGGCTGCGCTGGCATCGGCCACGTTTGGATGGTGCTTTTTACATGCCACCGGCACAGGGATCACAACTGCTATTTCCATTTGATGTTTATTTCGATATTGATGTACCTGACTCAATAGGTCTCCTCAAGCACAGCAGGTCATCCTACGATCCAAGGTAAGCACAGCAGGTCGTTCTAAAAGTTCAAAAACAATAGTTCATGTGTGAGGGGATGAGTTTGTAATATCTAATAAGTATACCTGTTTCTTTATTGCCCACAAGGGGCTAAACATAGAGGGAGCAAACAAGGACAAAGGGATTAAGTTGATTACGTCGACCTCAGTGTATAACTGGTACTTAATTTATCGACCCCAAAAGGATGAAAGTCAAAGTCGACCTCGGCGGAATTTGAACTCAGAACGTAACAGCAACGCATTTCGCCCAGCGTGCTAACGATTCTGCCAGCTCGCCGCCTATCGAATAAATATACCACCTTCTAATCCTCCCCGTCTTTCACTCTTGATAGCTGTTTGTGCTGGACTACGTTCACCAAAATTGCTTTTCATGATATAATTGAGAAAGCTGCAGATTTGTATTAAATATACACAAACAATTGACAAATGCCTTTGTAGACACTACAACAGCATTGGCGTGAAGACTCTGTCATAGAAACGAATGGATTAATTGTTGCTGTGGCTAAAACCTACAACACTGACCTGAATTCAGGCGAAGTTTAAAATGCCTGTTAAAGTTGTTGTTATGAAGTGTCACATTTATATAATTACGTTTTCATATCAATGAAAGCAGGTTTAGTTAAAACATTGCTTTCAGAGAATGAGTCAATGAAATATCTGTTTCTTTACTGCCCACAAGGGGCTAAACATAGAGGGGACAAACAAGGACAGACAAAGGGATTAAGTCGATTACATCGATCCCAGGGCGAAACTGGTACTTTATTTATCGACCCCAAAAGTATGAAAGGCAAAGTCGACCTCGGCAGAATTTGAACTCAGAACACAGCGGCAGATGAAAGGGAAATATCTGTTTCTTTACTGCCCACAAGGGGCTAAACACAGAGGGGACAGACAAAGGAATTCAGTCGATTACATCGATCCCAGTGGGTAACTGGTACTTAATTTATCGATTCCGAAAGGATGAATGGCAAAGTCGACCTCGGCGGAATTTGAACTCAGAACACAGCGGCAGATGAAAGGGAAATATCTGTTTCTTTACTGCCCACAAGGGGCTAAACACAGAGGGGACAGACAAAGGGATTCAGTCGATTACATCGATCCCAGTGGGTAACTGGTACTTTATTTATCGACCCCAAAAGGATGAAAGGCAAAGTCGACCTCGGCGGAATTTGAACTCAGAACGTATGGGCAGACGAAATACCTATTTCTTTATTACCCACAAGGGGTTAAACACAGAGGGGACAAACAAGGACAGACATAGGTATTAAGTCGATTATATCGACCCTAGTGCGTAACTGGTACTTAATTTATCGACCCCAAAAGAATGAAAGGCAAAGTCGACCTCGGCGGAATTTGAACTCTGAACGTAACGGCAGACGAAATACCTATTTCTTTACTACCCACAAGGGGCTAAACACAGACGGGACAAACAAGGACAGACAAAGGGATTGAGTCGATTACATGGACCCCAGTGGGTAACTGGTACTTAATTTATCGACCCCGAAAGAATGAAAGGCAAAGTCGACCTCGGCGGAATTTGAACTCAGAACACAGCGGCAGATGAAATGGAAACATCTCGACCAAGATGAAATAATTTGGGTGAAGATGGCAAAGAATGGACCGAAAGGATTATAGAAGTGGAAAGGGCGTGGTGAGCAGTGACGTGGAATAACCTGATTGGACGAGCAGTAAAGACAGATATTAACACGCACGCAAACATGAATAAATTAACTGGAAATCGATTTAAATAGTTTGTTCATACGCATGCGCATTGGAAGTACTTTCCTAGAAAAGTCTGCGAATCCGTTTCTGACAAGAATCTTCCCTTCTCAGCTGATGACGATCCTTGTAATAGGCCCTTGAAGTTTATTCCTCACCTGCTAGACACACACACATATAACAACACTATCCTTCATGAAACATTTCCGTAAGTATTAAGCAAAGAAGATTTTCATTGTTTTTAATTCTGTAGACTTTCGGTCTTTGGCGCCTCGATTCTTTGTGTCTCTTCTGTGTTTTATGAACGAGAGATGTCCCTGATTTGTGCGGGATTTGGCTGCTATTTCTAGCTATATAACAGAGATTCCATGATCTGTGTGTGATTTGGCTGCTATTTCTAGCTATGGAAGAGCGATTCTATGATCTATGTATGATTTCGCTGCTATTTCTAGCTATGGAAGAGAGACTCTATGGTCTGTGTGTGATTTGGCTGCTATTTCTAGCTATAGAAGAGAGATTACATGATCTGTGTGTGACTTGGCTGCTATTTCTAGCTATGGAAGAGAGATTCCCTGATCTGTATGTGATTTGGCTGCTATTTCTAGCTATAGAAGAGAGACTATGGTCTGTGTGTGATTTGGCTGCTATTTCTAGCTATAGAAGAGAGATTCCATGATCTGTGTGATTTGGCTGCTATTTCTAGCTATAGAAGAGAGATTCCATGATCTGTGTGTGATTTGGCTGCTATTTCTAGTGGGTAATAAAGAAATAGGTATTTCGTTCTGAGTTCAAATTCCGCCGAGGTCGACTTTACCTTTCATCCTTTCGGGTTCAATAAATTAAGTACCAGTTACGCACTGGGGTCGATGTAATCGACTTAATACCTATGTCTGTCCTTGTTTGTCCCCTCTGTGTTTAGCTCCTTGTGGGTAAAGAAATATATTTGTAGCTGTGACTGAAAGATTCTATGATTAATGCGAGATTTGGCTGCTATTTCTAGCAGTGACTGAAAGATTCTATGATTAATGCGAGATTTGGCTGCTATTTCTAGCAGTGACTGAAAGATTCTATCATTAATGCGAGATTTGGCTGCTATTTCTAGCAGTGACTGAAAGATTCTATGATTAATGCGAGATTTGGCTGCTATTTCTAGCAGTGACTGAAAGATTCTATGATTAATGCGAGATTTGGCTGCTATTTCTAGCAGTGACTGAAAGGTTCTATGATTAATGCGAGATTTGGCTGCTATTTCTAGCAGTGACTGAAAGGTTCTATGATTAATGCGAGATTTGGCTGCTATTTCTGCAGTACTTAAGTACAATGCCAACATAGAGGCACTAAATCTTAAGGATATGGAGTTGGCGAGGGGCAATGTAAGGTGACGAAGACTGCTTTTAATTATGTAAGGGATCTCGCGATATCGTCCCTTTTTAATCTGATCTTTTACTGTGCCCCGTCGTTCGGTTTAGCTTTTAGTGTTACCGTGAGGTGGTGTCTACACACGCTTCACCCCCGCCCATTCTGTGATATTCTCATCATCTCTTGTGCTTGCATCGGCAATAAGTGGGCACAACTAGCGAACAGTGGTCCCGGTGCGCGCACTCGCGCTAGCTAGTCTAGAGTAGTCGATCCTACAACGTCTTGCGCGTGCGCAAATGATTAGATTCACGCATGCGCGATACACAAATTAATTAATATTGTTTTACACAAATTGAATATTTTTCGAGCAAATAAATTAATTCTGGCGATCTTAAGGTATAAGTACCGGTGTACTTCAGGAAGTACCAGATACATTTCAGAAAAGTGGGTTTTTTTAATATATATATGGGGGGGGGGGGGTAGAGTTAGGGTATGTGGCGATCCTTCGGTATAGGTACACACGTGACTTTGTTTACATTTCTGAAGATAACAGAAACCCTTTTCACTGCGTGGCATCATGGGCGAGTGTCTTCTGCTATAGCCCCGGGCCGACCAATGCCTTGTGAGTGGATTTGGTAGACGGAAACTGAAAGAAGCCCGTCGTATATGTGTGTGTCTTTGTATGTGTATATGTTTGTCTCTCCAACATTTCTTGACAACCGATGCTGGTGTGTTTACGTCCCCGTCACGTAGCGGTTCGGCAAAAGGAGACCGATACAATAAGTACTGGGATTACAAAGAATAAGTCCCGGGGTCGACGATTTGCTCGACTAAAGGCGGTGCTCCAGCATGGCCGCAGTCAAATGACTGAAACAAGTAAAAGAGTAAAGGGTATACAAAATAAACGGTGTGTGCAAAAAATTAGGAAGATTCATCCATTTAAAGACCCCCTAACTCGGGTTCCCGCGAATAGAAAGAGGAATGTGTGGGACCGTACAAGGGGAGGTAATTTGCTTTTACCATTCAGGTAAATTCCTGATTGTGTTTTTATGGTGCACCCTCTTAAGGTTTATGGCTAGGTTCTGGGTCCGGTTCGGTGGTGTGCGCTCACTTTACCATTGCCCAGAAATAGTTATAAAACAATAGAGTGGGCAGTAAAACGACAGGCACAACACCACAGTGGGGACCAAAAAAAACCCACATGAAACGAATGAAATAGCAGCAGGATCCCCTCTCCCACGAAGTACCATTTAATCTTATTATATACAGTTTTTAAACTATTTATTTTGTATTTTTTTTCCGTATTTCTGTATTTTTTAAGTAGCCTCTACCATCTTACGCTGTTGTTTCTTTATAATTTCAGGACATCAGATGACATTGACACAACAGAAGAATCATCCTCAATATCTCCCGTGTTTTAAAGACTAAACGAAATTATTCCATGAAACAGATGTATCAGATTGTTTCTACAAATACGTGGAAGAATTCCTGTGAAACATTTGCTTTGACATAATATTATTAGCGAAATTTGTGACCCTCCCTGACTGGAGTGTGAAGAAGAGGAACCTGTTTGCTGATTGAAGTTGGATTTAATTTATGGAAGTGTTGCTAAAGAAAGGTAACACTGGACAGAGATTCAGCCAAAGAAATATTTGAAAAAATAAAGCATACGAACAAAAGCAAGGAAAATATATAAACTGGGATCTGAGAGGATAAATAATGGAAGAGAGAGAGAATATTGTAGAATTGATATCCTTAGAAGACATGATGAAAAAGATGATATCATATGACTGTGATATTTGTACAAAGTCCTTTTCTCAAGAAAGTGACCTTCTTAGGCACAAACGTATTCATACAGGAGATAAACCATATCACTGTGATGTCTGTGGTAAATCATTCTGTCAAAATAGTAGCTTAATGAAACACAAATATATTCATACAGGAGAGACACCATATCGTTGTGATATATGTGGCAAATCCTTTTCTCATATTAGTATCTTTACTAGACATAAACGTATTCATACAGAAGAGAAACCATGTCATTGTGATATCTGTGGTAAATCATTCTCTCAGACTAATCACTTAACTACACACCAACGCGTTCATACAGGAGAAAAGCCATATCACTGTGATGTCTGTGGTAAATCTTTCTCTCAAAGTGGTCACTTAACTGGTCACAAACTTATTCATACAGGTGAGAAACCATATCATTGTGACATCTGTGGTAAATCATTCTCTCAAAGTGCTCACTTATCTACACACGTACGTATTCACACGGGAGAGAAACCATATCAGTGTGTTATCTGTAGTAAATCATTCTCTGAAAATACTGCCTTAACAAAGCACAATCGTACTCACACAGGAGAGAAACCATATCAGTGTGATATCTGTGGTGTATCGTATTGTCATAATCGTGCCTTAATTATACACAAGCGTGTTCATACAGGAGAGAGACCATATCACTGTGATATCTGTGGTAAAGCATTCTCTTCAAATAGTGTTTTAGCTAGACACAAACGTACACATACAGGTGAAAAACCATTTCACTGTGATATCTGTGGTAAATCATTCCCTGAAAGTGGTACCTTATCTAAACACAAACGTACTCATACAGGAGAGAGACCATATCACTTCGATATTTGTGGTAACTCATACACAGCAAATATTGATGGAACTAAACCTATTCATTCAGGAGAGAAACCAAATGACTGTGATATTTGTGATAAATCATTCACTAACCGTGGTAGTGTTACTGCTCACAAACGTACTCATACAGGAGAGAAGCCATATCAGTGTGATATCTGCGGTAAACCATTCTCTCAGAATGGTGCCTTAACTATACACAAACGTGTTCATACAGGAGAGAAACCATATCAGTGTGATATTTGCGATAAATCATTCTCTCAAAAAGTTATCTTAATTAAACACATTCGTATTCACACAGGAGAGAAACCATATCGTTGTGATGTCTGTGGTAAATCATTCTCTCAAAGTATTCGCTTAACAGAACACAAGCATATTCATACAGGAGAGAAACCATATCGTTGTGATGTCTGTGGTAAATCATTCTCTCGAAATATTAGCTTAACGGAACACAAACATATTCATACAGGAGAGAAACCATATGATTGTGACGTCTGTGGTAAATCATTCTCTTATAATAGTAACTTGATAAAACACAAACGCCTTCATATTGGGTTGAAACCATATCATTGTGATATCTGTGGTAAAGTATTTTCTCAAAGTATTCACTTAACTGACCACATACGTGTTCATACAGGAGAGAAACCCTATCATTGTGATATCTGTGGTAAATCGTTCTCTCATAGTAGTAGCTTCAAGAAACACAAATGTGTTATTTATACTGGAGAGAAACCATATCAGTGTGATATCTGTGGTAAATCATTCTCTCAAAAAAGTCACTTAACTAGGCACAAATTTATTCATACAGGAGAGAAATCATATCAGTGTGATATCTGTGGTAAATCATTCTCTCAAAAAATTCACTTAACTAAGCACAATTTTATTCACACAGGGGAGAAAGGAAAGAGCTAGCTTCCACAATTTTTTGTTTGCTGTTTATCTTTAATGATCTTCTGCTCTGTGCAATTGAAATTAAAGCATTTTCAAAACTTAGATTTCTTTCGGGTTTTTTATTTAACCTTTTCCCTTTCTGCAATTTATGGACCTCTATATCAAACCACTTCCTCCTAACAACCACACACCTTGTTCTTTCTTGAATACTGCATCCTTTGCAGTATATCTACTGCTTATTTGCTTTCAAATGCTTTTCATACACTGCAATATTGTAAAGTTGTCAAATAAATAATGACCCCAAGTACAAAATAGAAGAGACCACGAAGGAAGAACATAAGGCATAAGTATAGTTTAGTGCCCCACACCAGATTGATTCCTTGGTATTTTCTTTAAACTCTGCAGAGATATGCTTTTAGGGGTCCAGATGAAAATTACCTTCATGAAACTGAGAAACTTTTTGGAGGATATTCTGATCATTTTCAACCCCACTCTGATTTTGTCATGCTAACTTCAGATTTTGGGGGAGCCCACCAGCCATATGATCACCTATGAATCTTGTGGCACACAAACCAGATTGACTACATTCTCACCAGGAAGCAGGATAGTCATAGTAAAATAATAATAATAAAACATTGTGTACTCAGGTGCACTACAACTCATCTAAAGTGTATGTGTAGTACATAGGGTAATGTACAAGCGTCAGGAAAAGAACAGTGCATGAGTCATGACACACATATGTGTATGAGTATGGAAGGGGGGCAATCAGGTGTAGTTTCGGCGGATTTCGGAAAGCATGAGGGCCTTAAAAGATGCAGTATCATGGCAGTCAACAACTGACGCAGGCAGTTTGTTCCATGCTTCAGCAACTCTGAGAGTGAAAATATGTTTCCGAAAGTCATGGGAGCTGTGTTGTTTTCTGACTTTGTAGGCATGTCCACATGTGTTGGACACATGGAGATCAAAAAGGTGTTCAGTGTTGTTGTTGGTGAGGTGGTTGATATAATTGTGAATGCAAAGTCATTCTCTGGTAAAGAATGGACTTATCTGGACCCCAGAGGAAGCGTTTGGCTGGGAGACTCACTCCCTTATATGGTAGCTGCTGCAAAAGCTAGGAGATGAATGGCTGGTGAGACTTAACAATGAGTACTTTGATGTATTTGGTATGCAGGTAGGAGTTGACCAGGTTTAGGTTCTCACCTGTTCCCTCCTATTTATTGAAGCCTTGCTCAATGCCCTTCTCTGAATGTCTATCAATTTAGTGACGAATAAAAGAATTATATTGTCTGGAATGTTCTGAGGGTTTTTTTAATATGCAACAATGGCGCAGGAGTGGCTGTGTGGTAACTAGCTTGCTAACCAACCACATGGTTCCGGGTTCAGTCACACTGCGTGGCACCTTGGGCAAGTGTCTTCTACTATAGCCTCAGGCCGACCAAAGCCTTGTGAGTGGATTTGGTAGACGGAAACTGAAAGAAGCCTGTCGTATATATATATATATATATGCGTGTGTTTGTACCCCTAGCATTGCTTGACAACCGATGCTGGTGTGTTTACGTCCCTGTCACTTAGTGGTTCAGCAAAAAGTGACTGATAGAATAAGTACTGGGCTTACAAAGAATAAGTCCCGGGATCGATTTGCTCGACTAAAGGCGGTGCTCCAGCATGGCCGCAGTCAAATGACTGAAACAAGTAAAAGAATAAAGAGCAATGGATGTAAATTATTGACCTTTCAATATATTATATTCAGCGAAGTAATTTCCCTTAATTATTAACGACCCTTTCCCATCTATTAGGCAATTTAAATATTCCATCAGTATAAAATTTGAATAATTTCAAAGACAAAATATCATTTAGATGCATTTTGATTCCATTCAAATGGTTAAATGTTTTCCCTTGTGATGAGTTCTGTAGAGACAAGAACAAGTGGTAGTCGGATGGTGCAATATCAGAAGAATATGGTTGAGGGGTTAAGAGATCCCGGACAAGTTCATGTAGCTTTGTTCCGGTGGCCAAAGACATGAGGTCAGGCATTGTTTTGTTGCAACTCTACCACTCTTTCCTGTTGTCCAATCTTCAGCCTCAATTCTTTGATTTTTTTTTTATTATTTGCAAGTTAGCCAGCTGATAGCAATACACTTCAGAATTAATTGTCTGGTTTTGTGGGAGAAGCTCATAATAAATCAAATCGTTTATGATCAAATCAAATAAAAGTGAAAGTCGAAATCGAAATCTCTCAACATTAATGGAAATTGTAGCTGAGATACCAGTACTGGTGACACGTAAGAGAACCATCCGATCGTGGCCGTTGCCAGCCCCGTCTGGCCCCCCCCCCCCCCCCCGTGCTGGTGGTACGTAAAAAGCACCATCCGATCGTGGCCGTTTGCCAGCCTTGTCTGGCACCTGTGCAGGTGGCACATAAAAAGCACCCACTACACTCTCGGAGTGGCTGGCGTTAGGAAGGGCATCCAGCCGTAGAAACACTGCCAGATCAGACTGGAGCCTGGCGCAGCCTCCTGGCTTCCCAGACCCCAGTTGAACCGTTCAACCCATGCTAGCATGGAAAACGGACGTTAAACGATGATAATGATGACGATGATGATGATGATCCTACCAAACACAAAGCATAACTTTTTTTCTTTTTATTTTGCATGGATATTCGTCCTTGGTTGTTGTTTGGGGGACTTTATTCCAGCTCCAGTAACATTTTTGCATTGCGTTTTCATACACATCTGTTTTTCATCTCCAGTTACAAGTTGGGAAAACCGTTTGTCCCTGAAAGAAAAAGGTTTTTCCAATAAATCCCCATAGAATCGGAATCTACACCATCTGAAGCATATTTGTAGGAAATTCCATGAAAAATATCCATTTCTCTGCAAGTTATTAGGGAAGAAGCATATACATCATCAAGGAACATTTATACACATGTATATTTATATATACCTACATATACACACATGTCTTTGCTATGTTTTTTAAACACATAAAACTCATAGATGCATACTTTTATAATATTTTACACTTAAACCGCCACAGGACAATATCTTTAGAGTTGCTTCTTAAAGTGTCCTTCACTTTTTTGATGAAAAACGATACAAATTTCAGAGTATTTGGCTGTTATTTCTAGCATGATGTTAGGCCATCTATAGGACAATATTTGACATGGATGCTTTGAAAATTGTCTTTCAATTTTTATTTGTGATGAAACAAAAATGTGAAGGTTTAGGTGGCTCTTTCTAGCATGAAATGAATGCTTCTTAGCTGTCCTTCAAATTTTATATGAAAAGTAAAGTGGTTTCTATTTCTAGCATGAAAAATGACCAGTTATGGGAAAGCTTTTACTGAATGCTTCTTAAAGTGTCCTTCTCTTTTTTTATGAACCCCCAACAGCAACAACAACAACAACAACCCTACGAGGACGAAAGGCAATGTTTGTGTGTGTGTGCAGTTGGAATGTCACTGCAACAACAACAACAACAACAATCTATTCTTATTAAACGTTAAAAACTGTCAGATGCAGACTGCACACACGCACACACAACGCTGATGACGACGATGATGATGATGATGATGACGATGATGGCGACGATGATGATGATGACGATGATGATGATGACGACGACGACGACGACGACGACGACCACCACGACGACCACGACGGCGGAGACGGCCACGACCACGACGGCGGTGGTGGTCGTCTGCCTTTTAATGGAGAATCAATGATTATGAAAGTCTCTGCTTTCGGACCAGACATTCCTATACATACATGCATGCGTATATATATATATATATATATATATATATATACACATATACACACACAAACATACATACTTATAGCCTTACTTCTATACATACATTCCTAAATATGTGTGTATATATATATAAACACATGTATATATACTGTATATAGATATACACACACACACAAAGAGAGAGTGTTGAGGAATGTTACAACAATAAGTGTTAGTGTGTAGAATGCAATGTATGCGATGCAGGTTCGATTCCCGTGCGAAGCCATTTACAACAACAACAACAACAATAATAATAAGAAGAAGAAGAAGATTGAAGTTTAATATTTCTGGAAATATTTATTTGTCAAAATAAAAGAAAGCAAAAGATTGACGTCCAGGAATAATTCCAAAAACCATCAAAGAATTGTCTGAAACATCCAAACCAAGAACTTCAGAGACTTCATTATCCTCCTTTCTGAGGAGTAAATATTTTGGATTATCTTTTAATTCCAGGATTTCATCATCTTCAGATGTTTCCTCTTCAATATGTCGAGGTATTTCGTAAATATTGTTCTCTAAATCTGTTATATAAACACATTCACCAATTATGGTCAGACGAGGTCTTGGAATACAATATTCCAGATCATAAAACGGTTCATCTATTCTTATCCTCCTCACCAAAGACTTTTCCCTGAACCATTCCACAAAACAAAAATCTTCCCAAATTCCATCCCCCTCCTTCTTCATCTCCCTCCTCACAACAAAAACATCACCAAAAGATGTGACTCCCACACCCCACACCCCTTCATCTCCCTCCAACCTTCCACATCTCCCCATCTTCCCACGACACACTTCATCTTTATATTTCCCATCTTTGATATCAACCACATCCACATAATAAGGGTCAAAGATGTCGGGGTCATCGCAATAATAGTAAAAATTGTTGTTCTCCCACATTCTTTTGTATTTCTCGTGTCTCTCTTCTTGAGTTATGTCTCTAATATAATGACCACCACACACGAGTTGATTGTCGTTGTATTTATAAATCCTGTTGTAGTATTTCTCAGTACTGATGGTTTTTAAACGACGGAGATCCCTGTTGAAGACCCTCATTTCTCTCCCAAAGGCGACAATGAAACGTTCCTCTGTCCACCGACATATGTCCAGTGGTGGTCGTTGTTGTTGTTCATGTTGAAGTATGTCCACTGTTGTTGTTGTTGTTGTTCTGATTAATGTGACACTTTCTCGAAACATCAACACACTCACATTCTCATCTAACTTAATTAGTTTACTGTTCCGGTCCCTAATGTCCCACAAATCATAATCAACAGGTTCCTCGAATGCAGGAATGGAAAAAGGGACCATTGCTGTCCTATATGGAAGTCTCCTCACTGATATTTCATCAATTCCTGAATTATTAATCTCCGCTATGTAATTACCACATCTCACCTTTAATCTACCTTTACCAATTATTTCACCTGATTTACCTCTTCTTCTTCCTCCTCCATCTCCATCTCCTCCTCTGTATTCCAATTTATTAATTAATTCATTACTGAATATTTCCTTGTTCGTTTCAGATGTAATGGAAGGGAAACGAAGACCAGAATCAAGATTTAATGACGACACAGATTCCAGAATGTTCACTTGGTCCCCATCAATCTTTATGCAATGACATTCAATCAATTCATTATGTACACACCAGTAAATACCCGCCACTTTTCTCCATATTACACCATAAGGGATGAGACTCGACCAAACTTGAGATGTCTGCAAATCTTCTCCATTCAGATGAAATATTTCTTTCCTTTTAGGAACCGTGGCCATTATGTGTGATTCTTGTGTAAAACACACACCACCAACTAAACTTGCAACATTTCTGTGACATAGCAACTGGCCGTCTTCATCGAATATTTTAACATTTCCATTATTGGCTTTTTCACACACAACTGTCTTTCCTTCCTCAGAGACATCAAAATCTTTCACTTGAACAGGACATTCGTCTGTTTGTAAACGAGCAACCGGGAAGCTGTCTCGATTCACCATAAACAACCCTTCAACATACAATTCACTCTCTCTCCTTTCGGAGCTTCCAACAAACCTTGGTCCTTTACAGTTTATACTGGTGAAATCTAATTCATCTTTATAAATTCTTTCATTTAAAAATATTCTCTCGTATTCCCCTTTCTGGGTCAAACACAAAATGCTTTGATATCCAAATGAATAAAAACATTTCTCCCACCGACCATAAATGTACAAAAAACTGTCATCAATTGTCATCCTGTCAACATCAAAACACTTCATGTAGTGTCTGACTGAATGTAAATATTGACCACCTCTGTTGAAGAAAATGATGAATCTCCTGTTTAAGACAATGATGACATCTTCATCAGTAACTTTAATATCCAGGATTCTACCAGAATAATCTCCATCTTTGTCTCTTCTTATTAATGGTTCAGGTATGTCTATTTTTTTTATTTCCTTCACACTCGAATGTATTTCATCAATATCAACAAAATGCAAATGTCTTTCATCTCTCCATTCACTCAAAACCAGTTGATTGTTTGATAAAGAAGCCACACAATTATAATTATTTCTCGTTTTGTAAATTACCAACGACAATGGAAACTCCACTTTTAATGTCAACAGTTGGTGTGTATTATCATCAAAATAATCCCAACTCGTAATGACCAGTGTGTTTGACTGCCATCGACACATTTTAATATCAAAATTAACATTCACTTTGATTGAATCCATAAGGTGACCATCCAATGTGAATATCTTAATGTTTCCATTCTCCCAGTCACATCCTGCAATCAGATTATTTTCAGTAAGAACCAAACGATTAATATCCGTTGGTTCTTCGTCTCCCAAATGTTTAGGGAGAGGAATACGTCTGGCTTTATCAGAAACTGTCAGGTCCTGTAGATATAAAATGGAAGACAACATTTCACTGAGAGAAATGTTTCTGGAAAATACATCCACCAGGTCGATATAATAATTAAGTTGATTATTAGTAACGAGATCAGTAACCAACAAGTTCTGATCGTTTATTGCAAACATACGGCTTCTGTCTATCAGATAAACAGACGTTTGGTCAATAGATCCACCTTGGAGACTGAGGGGACGTTTCACTTGGGACATTAAAACACTGGGGACCATCTGATGACCGCCATGACCACCACCACTAATGTCCTTGAAGAAAGCTTCTGTTTTGGTCTCTGAATCACTGGAAACCATACCATCACTACTACTAATACTACCATCACCGCCATGACCACCACCACCTATTCTAGTGTTGTACTGAAAAGCTTTTTCCCTAGTAACAATTAATAGCTTTTCTGTTTTCTTGTCTATTGATAATGATTTCACAAACACAGGGATATTAATTGTCTTAATTACTTCGACTTGATTATAATAATTGATGGCTAAAATGTCTAAATGTGATGGTTTATCACAATAACAAATAATTTCACCTTCACCCATCTTACACATCCGTACATAAGGCTGCCTTAATGATACACTTCTCACTCTCTTTGATAGGTTTCCAATGACCCTTAATTGTTTCTGTAGGGGTAATGTGACCCCTATATGATTAGAATCCCATCGACATATATCTGTGGCTGTAGACGGCAGAGATAATCTGGACACAATGTCTCCTTCCTCAGAAATGTACAACAAGCAATCATGGTTGATGTCAGATACCACCAACTGTCCATTGGCCAGATTACATATTTCGCCAATGACAAGTTTTTGGTCATTCTCCTTTTCTTTGAGACGTAGATTTAGATTTCTGATATAAGGATTTTTAATGGGTAAAAGGCAGGCAGACGACCGGTCTTGATACTTGTAAAGAAGAACCCTGTTGAGTTGAGTGTCTGGGACATAAAGAGTTCCTTGGAAAACAGCAATGTGAGGGTGAACAGGGAAAGGCAGTTCCCACTGCCATTTTATTTGTCCATGTAGATCGTAACATATGAGAATAGAGTGTCTCCTGAAGAGGACATAGAAATAAACATTATCAGAGTAGATGTGATGAGGGTAGCCATAGAATGGAAGGTATTTTTGAAAAAGTTCTTCACCACATGTGGAATAAAATACCATTTTATTTTCGTTTCCATCTACGACTACAAAATTAATTGGAGTTGCAGCAATGCTGACATTATGATGTCCCAGAGAAATTCTTTCTGCAATGTCAACTTTATCTTCGTTGATCAAGAGGATATGGACCTCGCTTTTGTTTTCAGTTGTGGTCACAGCCAGACACTTATTTGATACAATATGACATATTTTCATGTAATCAGTTTGCACCTTTATTAAAGAGCCTTTTCTTAGTTCAGGACAGGTGATATACTGAAATCCTTTCTTTTCACGATAAAATACCAGGAATCTGTTTGCGTTTATTCTACAACAGAAAGAAGGAAGCTCAAGGAAAACTGAATTATTTTGGTTAATTATTTCCCCGTTATCAGTGAATAATTTAGCTTTCTTGTTTTTGTAAATTATTAATATAGAAGATGTAGACATAGGTAGAATATTTGTAATGTTGTAGCAATTCTCAATATCAATATAGTCTTTTAAACTGGGGGTATGTAGCTGGTGGTTGTATGACAGTTTGGGCCAAAAGTCTTTACTCATTTGAATACCATGTGGTTTGCTGCAATAATCTGTAACCAAAATGGTATCTTTACCAACAGAAATAGAGCGGCATTTCCTGCCAATGTCCCTCCTTGTTACACCACCTTTAGCTGAAATCCTATAAATTATTTGTCCCTGGAGGACATAGAAATAATTTTGGTAGAGAGAGATTTTACTTGGGAGGTGCAGAGAATGGGTCTCTACCTCCCATAACTGTTGGCCATCCAGTTTGTAACAGATTACTCTGTTGATGCTGGCGAATGTAATTACAAGTATATTCTGGACCCCTACAGCAATATCTGTAGGGGTTTCTTTGGTAATAAATTGATAGTTTATGGTATTATCCTCCCAATCAAATTGGTAAACTGTCTTACCAAACATTTCTACACCTATAAGTGTAGAATCTTCCAAGTAACTCACCATATGTAACCCCAACTGTATCCTTTTGATCTTGAAGGTTTTGGGGCTGATAATAAGAATCATTTCTTGGAATGGGAGGGTTGCCAGAACCATGTCTTCACTGATTCTTGTGAAACTGGTCACAGAAGATGGACAATGGACATCAATTCTGTCACTGTCTCTTGTTACTAAACTTATTATCTTACAAAGGTGGGAATATGTCATCACTCCCTCCTCTATGATGACAATATTGGATATTATTGGGATTTCTTCAAATTCTTCTCCAGATTCCTCAATATTTGCTTCTCTGGTCACAACTGGCTGAAGCGGCCGAAATTTTGTGGTTACTTTTGCTGGTTCAATGGTCTTGTGGTTGTATGGGTTACAGGTGACATAAATGTCAAAGAGTCTTTGTTGAAACCATTCGAGGTCCTGCTCAATAGAAATATTCTGTTCTTTAGTATATTTCAGCAAAATTCCAAGTCTCTCTTTGACCTTTTCTAAAATACAATTGGCACTTAACCCCAGACTTTCATAATGTTTGCTCTCCTTAACTATATGCTCCATAAACATCATGCAGCGATCATATTGAAGACGAATCCTCTGTATTTTAGCAACTATTTGTTTTTCAGTTTCTTTTGTGCTTTCTTTGTCTCCATGTGTGTTGAGTCTTGCCACAGATATGGCCTTCACTGCTGATTCTCTCTCTGAACTAACACTACAATATCCTTCATCACTTCTCCTTGAACCATCATCTTCCTCGTATTTACCCCTTTTATTGTCAACTCCTTCTTCATCCCATTTTGGTGTTGAGTAACTCAAAGCCCATTTCTGAGGCATAAGTTTCCTTAAAGTATTTTCAGTCTGGTCTTCCATAGTGAATCTGTAAAGAAATATAAGGAAAACATTTAGCTTTGTGAAAATATTAAAGTTTCAGGGAGATGATGTTTGCTTCATCATTTGAAAAACACAAACAAAACATTTATGTATTTCTGTCAGGGAATTAATCTTGTCTAATTAATATTTAAACAACTTATTACAATCTATTCTAAGATGTATTAATAAGTTTCATTAATTACATGGAGTCGAAATATTAGAAATAATTATTTTCACTGGAAATGATATTTGCTCTCAACATCACAAAGAAATAGTCATGTGTGGCTTAGATTTATTTAACGATAATTAGTCAAAGAGATTCCCCTGTTCCAAAAGCACTCAATAACGAGACACTCTAAGCTGTAGAGAAAATTAACTTTAATTGGTATACATGCTATATTATGTCCCAACACACAGCAATCATGTTCAAACTTCGTTAACATGGAACAATTAGCAAAACATAGACTTTATTATGTTTCATAGACATTTGTCAGATACAAGACAGACTGAACATTTTGCTAGTTAGATGGAATATAAGTATTACTAATGATTATATGTACTGAAAATGATGGGACAGTCATGGTTGGCTTGGTTTCCATCATATTTACCTGGATTTACAGATACCAATAAAGCTGGAGATGAAACTGTTCTTAACCTGACAAATGCTGTAAATCTCTCGACATTTCAATATAATCCACACAATTATCATACACAACATTGATTAACTCGGAAAGCTTATCCAAAGATGGGCTTTCATATAATCACACTGATAGACAGCATGTTGAGAGGATCGTTATTATTTGTCGCTGATTGAGATCATAAAGATTGGTTAATGAATAAGCCCAATTAATGAAAGGTAGGTTCTTCTTAATTATATTTAATTTCAGAGACGATGTTTGGGTAGCAATGAGAAAGATGTGTTTGTATGAAAAAGGGGTTTGGCAGGTGAAGTGTGTTTTGTGTTGTATTAGGTGAGGAGTTATAACTTGGTGTAGTTTATTATGAAGTATTGGGGGTTCAATGAGGTGGATTAGGAAATATTGGTGGGGGTGTTTAATGACATTCTGGTGACCCATCATCATCAGAATGATCCTCCACCGCCTCCTGGGATCAATAGACTGTTACTCTATTGACCCCAGGAGGAATGAAAAATAAAAGAGACCTTCTTCAGGATACACATACATATATATGTATATATGAAAAGGAGTGGCTGAGTTTTGGGGAGAGACTCAGGTGGGTCCAGTAACATCCCTAGTTGCATTGGAAGAATGGTGAAGAGAAGAGATTTACTGCCAATCTTTGTCACAGCAGTAAGATAGTAGAGTAAAAAGAAGAAGAGAGAGTGATTGAGAGATGAAAGATAGAGGTAGGGGTGATAGGGGCGTGACAGTAGGGACTCAAGATCCAAGAATTGACACTCATCAAAGTGGTGTTTGGAGGTCTGGGAATATACCTTCAAAGAACCAGTTTGATAAATGCTAATTAACGAAACTTTCGAATTTTGGGTCACTTTGTTACTTCTGCTAAATATTAATATATATATATATATATATTATCAAAGGGCCTTAGAGTCAACCTAGCTAAAACCAAAATCCTAATAAGTGGGAAGGCAACCAAACCACAAATCCCTTCAGGTAGATGACCCTGCTCGATCTGTAGTAGAGGTTTAGGTAGAAACTCTAAGATGTACCCAGTGTAAGCTATGGACACATAAGAGGTGCAGCAATATCAAAGGAAGGCTAACTGGGAAGATAGTTTTTGTGTGTGACAGATGCTCGGGAGCTATAAATACTGAAAATGTGCAGAGATCAACTTCCGCCACATTCCAGGGAGAAAAACTAGAAGTAGTTGATGGCTTCCATTACCTAGGTGACCAAGTCAGTAGCAGGGGAGGGTGCGCTGAAAGTGTAGCTGCTAGAATAAGAATAGCTTGGGCAAAGTTCAGAGAGCTCTTACCTCTGCTGGTGACAAAGGGCCTCTCACTCAGAGTAAAAGATAGACCGTATGTTGCATGTGTACGAACAGCCATGCTACATGGCAGTGAAACATGGGCTGTGACTGCTGAAGACATGCGTAAGCTCGCAAGGAATGAAACCAGTATGCACCGATGGATGTGTAATGTCAGTGTGCATACTCGACACAGAGTGTAAGTACCTTGAGAGAAAAGTTGGACCTAAGAAGCAGCAGATGGGGTGTGCAAAAGACGACTGCACTGGTATGGTCATGTTGCAAGAATGGATGAGGATAGCTGTGTGAAAAAGTGCCACACCCTAGCGGTTGAGGGAACCTGTGGAACAGGTAGACCCAAGAAAACCTGGGATGAAGTGGTGAAGCATGACCTTCGAACTTTAGGCCTCACCAAGGAAATAATTAGTGACAGACACTTTTGGAAATATGCCGTTCATGAGAAGACTCGGCAAGCCACATGAGAACATAACCTCGTGGTCTATGCAAGGGGTGTAACCAGCCCACTTATGCATACCTTTTCCTTCTTTGGACACTAAAACTCTGCTTGCGAAGACCTGTTGATGCAAGTGAAATCAAAATCAAATCCGATGACTGGCATCTGTGCTAGCGAGGAGCAAAGAGCACCATACGAGTGTGATCGTTGACAGAGTGGCTAACCGGCTTCCGTGCCAGTGGCACATAAAAGTCGCGATTCGAGCTTGATAGTTACCAGCATTGCGTTACTGGCACGTGTAAAAGATTTGAGCAAGGTCATTACCAGTATCGCGTGACTGGCCCGTGCCGGTGACACGTAAAAGCACCCACTACACTCTCAGAGTGGTTGGCGTTAGGAAAAGCATCCAGCTGTAGAAACTCTGCCAGATCAAGATTGAAGCCTGGTGCAACCATCTGGTTCACCAGCCTTCAGTCAATCAGCCCAACCCATGCTAGCATGGAAAGAGGACATTAAATGATCATGATGATGATATATACATACATACACATATACATAAATGCACGTGTGAAACTATATGAATATACCTTCACATACCCATGTATAAATATTTGTGTCCATGTATGTTTATAGCTATGAATCAATGAATGACAAAAGAACAAGAGTTACGTAGACACCTTCATTAGCTTCCAGCTGTTTCTGCTACAGGAAGCAGTGAACTTGAGCTGAGTGTGTGTGCGCATAGGTGTCTGTGCATTTGTTTATGTTTGCAATCTCTTTTAAGTTGCTCCAAGCAGAAACATCTGTCAACCAATCACCCCCACCTTGGAAGACATGGGAAATAAGAACTTTTGTTCTTGCAAGATGGTTTTGGGTGAGCAATAGGAAGGCTGTCTGTCTGTAAAACAAGGCTACAATAATATATTCATCTAACCCATGCTAGCATACAAAGTCAGATGTGCAATCAAACATAAGTAAACCCATGTTTATTCATTCATATACTCTTATGCACGCATAAACACACACACACACGTGTATGTGTGTATCTGGTGTTAAGAAGATCATCCAGCTGTAGAAATCTTGCCAAATCTTTCATTGGAGCTCAGCAATGTCCTCTGGTTCACTGCTTCCTCGTCAACTGTCCTACCCATGCCAGTTAGGGAAAATGGATGTCAAAACCTTTATAATACATCAGGTGGTGTATTTTTTTTTCTGTATTTTCCTTCTAATAATTTTGTTTTGTTTCTTGCCAGGTTCTTGTGAGTTCCACTCAGTCAAGTCTATGACTACACTTGATGAGAGTCACCAATCTTCAGCTGGCTTCAAGCAAGAGAATATTTCCCCAAGTTCTTCCAACATGAACAGCACAATGGTTGGATATGTTTTCTGGTGGAACACTGCAAACAAACGACTCTGTTTGTTTGACGTGACATTTGTTTATAATTAGCAGCAGATGTCAAAACAAGGAGACATGAGCAGACATACGCACGCACACACACACACACACATAAATGCATACACACATAAGTACAAATGTAGATATGCATACATGAATATACACCCACATGTATATACCATAGGCTTTATCAGTTCCAGGTACGAAACCCACTCACAAGGCTTAAGTCAACCTGGAACATTAGAAGAAATTAATTCTTTAAGGTGCTGCAAAGTGGGACTGAACCTGAAACCACAAGATTGCAAAGTGAATTCCTTAACCTTACAGCCATGCCCCCATCTTTTTTTGGTGATAATTTGAAGATAATAATAATAATAATAATCCTTTCTACTATAGGCACAAGGCCTGAAATTTTGGGTGTGGGGTCTAGTCGATTACATCAACCCCAGCACCTAACTGTAGTGGGTGCTTTTACGTGCCACTGGCACGGGGCCAGTCAGGCAGTACTGGCAATGACCTCGCTCGAATCTTTTACACATGCCACTGGTATAGGTGCCAGTAAGGCAATGCTGTAACGATCACACTCGAATGGTGTGTTTTACGTGCCATCGGCATGGAGGCCAGATAGCCGCTCTGGCAACGATCATGCTCGGATGGTGCCCTTAACACCCTACTAGCACGGGGCTCGAGTGCCAGTAAGCCGACGCTGGTAACGATCACACTTGAATGGTGCCTTTTATGTGCCACTGGCAAAGAACCCGGTTAGCCGCTCTGTCAGTGACCACACTCTTATGGTGCTCTTTGCACCCCGCTAGCACGCTAATTTAATTAATTAATTAATTAATCAATTAATTAACAATTTTACCAAGTCAATTGGTACGTTAAAATTACCTTTATAGGTAAAATTATCCATATAATTATAATTAGGCTCGATTGTGTACATATTCAGTCATAGCACTTTGAAATTGTATAAAAATTGGAAATATTATACTAAAGAGAGAAGTAAGTAAAATTCAAATTACTTTAATCTCGAAACACGAATATAATTAATTCTGGTCATGTTGATTCATTGTCTTTCTCTTTGCCTTCGTAAAAAAGTATGTTTACCGTCATGGAGATTCTCATAGTAGTAGAAAAGGAATTTTTAACTCCCATTTCTAATTTCGGGATGTGGTGAAGCTGTTAGCTGAACCCTAATTATCTCTCTATATATAAAGCTGAAGTTGTCTGTGTATGGCAGGTTTGTTAGCCTTCTATGAAAATCCCTATTTTTTACGATATTTCTATTATAATAAAACTGATTTTGAATTTTGGCACAAGGCCAGCAATTTCAAGGAAGGGGGCCCCAGTACTCAGCTAGAACTTAATTTATCAATCCCAAAAGGATGAAAGGCGAAATCAACCTTGGTGGAATTTGAACTCAGAATGTAAAGACGGTCAAAATTCTGCTTTGCATCCACATAATTCTGCCGGCTCGTCACAGTAATAATAATAATAATAATCCTTTCTTACTATAGGAAGAAGGCCTGAAATTTCGGGTGAGGGGACTAGTTGATTACATCAGACCCAGCCCCTAACTGGTTCTTATTTTATCAATCAGAAAAAAGGATGAGAGGCAAAGTCGACCTTGTGGAATTTGGTGGAATAAGTACCAGTTGCACAACTCCAGTGTGTAACTGGTACTTATTGAATTGACCCCAAAAGGAAGAAAGGCAAAGTCGACCTTGGTGGAATTTGAACTCAGACTGTAGCGGCAAACGAGTTATCATAATATTAATAATAATAAGAATGGCTTCAGATTTTAGCACAAGGTCAGCAGTTTCAGGGGAGCAGGTAAGTTGATTACAGCGACCCCAGAACTCGAAAGGTACTTATTTTATCGACCCTGAAAGAATGGAAGTTGACATCGGCAATATTTGAACTCAGAACGTAAAGACAACCAAAATGCTGCCAAGCATTTTGCCCAGCATGCTAACTGTTCTGCCAGCTCACCACCTACATCATCATCATCATCATAATAAACAATAACAACAACAACCATACTTTTCCTATTTTATATCCTTCATATGTCCCCTTTTACTTTCATCTCTCTCTCTCATTCACTGTCTCCTTTTAAATATCAACTTCAACATTTCATTTCCCTTCTTTTACATAAACATATATATATATTATGTGTGTATGTGTATATATATATATATGTATATATATAATATATATATGTATTATGTATCATCATCATCATCATCATCGTTTAACGTCTGCCTTCCATGCTAGCATGGGTTGGACGATTTTGACTGATGGCTAGCAAACCAGATGGCTGCACCAGGCTCCAATGTTGATCTGGCAGAGTTTCTACAGCTGGATGCCCTTCTTAACGGCAACCACTCCGAGAGTGTAGTGGGTGCATTTTACGTGCCACCGGCAGGAGGGCCAGTCAGGCGGTACTGGCAACGACCTCGCTCGAATGGTGTCTTTTACGTGCCACTGGCACGGAAGCCAGTTAACCACTCTGGCAACGATCACGCTTGGATGGTGCTCTTAGCACCCTACTAGCCCGGGCACAAGTAAGGCCACGTGTATATATATATATTCTTTTATTCTTGTACTTGCTTCAGTCATTTGAGTGTGGCCATGCTGGAGCACTGCCTTTAGTCAAACAAATCAACCTCAGGACTTATTCTTTCTAAGACCAATACTTATTCTATTGGTCTCTTTAGCCAAATTGCTAAGTTACGGGGATGTAATCAAACCAATATTGGTTGTCAAGCTCTGTTGGTGGGACAAACAGAGACACATAAATATATATGACAGGCTTCTTTCAGTTTCCGTCTAACAGATCCACTCACAAGGTTTTGATTTTCCCAATGTGCCATGCAATGGGACTGAACCCAGAGACATGTGGTTGGCGAGCATGCTTCTTACCACACAGCCACTCTTCTGCCCTTGCCCCACTGCTTCTAATTCTTGTCACCTCCCACATTACCATTCCCCCTTTATGTTGTCTCTCATAATATATATATATGTTATGTATGCATATGTATATATATATATATATATATATAATGTATATATTGTATTCCTTTATTTGTTTCAGTCAATTGACTGCAGCCATGCTGGAGCACCGCCTGTAGTTAAATATAAATGGACCCCAGTTCTTATTCTTTGGTATGCCCAATACTTATTCTATCAGTCTCTTTTGCCAAATCGCTAAGATACAGGGACGCAAACACATCAAAATCGGTTGTCAAGCGAAGCTGGGGGACAAACATAAACACAAACATATACACACATTTATATATATATATATAAATATATATTTCTTTACTACCCACAAGGGGCTAAACATAGAGGGGACAAACAAGGACAGACAAAGAGATTATGTCGATTATATCGACCTCAGTGCGTAACTGGTACTTAATTCATCGACCCCGAAAGAATGAAAGGCAAAGTCGACCTCGGTGGAATTTGAACTCGGAACGTAACGACAGACGAAATACGGCTACGCATTTCGCCCGGCGTGCTAACCACTCTGCCAGCTCGCCGCCTTAAATATATAAATATATATATAATCAAAATTGAACCAAATTCGATGACTGGCACCCGTGCCAGTGAAGCGCTAACAGCACCATCCACGTGTGATCATTGCCAAAGCAGCTGTCTGGCTCCCTTGCTGGTGGCACATGAAAAGCACCATTTGAGTGTGATCATTACCAGCATTGCCTCATTGGCACTTGTGCTGGTGGCGCAAAAAATGATTCGAGCGAGGTCGTTGCCAGTGCTGCTGGACTGGCTCCTGTGCAGGTGGCACATAAAAGGCACCATTTGAGTGTGGCCGTTGCCAGTTTCGCCTGGCTGGCCCTTGTGCCGGTGTAACGTAAAAGCAGCCAGTACACTCTCGGAATGGTTGGCATTAGGAAGGGCATCCAACTATAGAAACTCTGCCAGATGAGATTGGAACCTGGTGCAACCATCTGGTTCGCCAGTCCTCACTCAAATTGTCCAACCCATGACAGCATGGAAAGCGGACGTTAAACGATGATGATGATGATGATGATATCGGGCTTCTTTCATTTCCGTCTACCAAATCCTCTCACAAGTCTTTGGTTGGCCTGAGGCTATAATAGGAAACACTTGCTCAAAGTATCACGCAGTGGAACTGAACCCGGAACTATGTGGTTGGGAAGTAAGCTTCTTACCACACAGCCACTCCTCTGTGTGTGTATATATATATATATATATATACACCACAGATTCACAAACCAAAAGGTCCTGACTCCATACGGATTTATAGTGGCAGAGCTGATGCTGGGAATGGCCAATGAGCTGGTGTTGACAACAACAACAACAACAGAAGCACAGTGGCAGTGACCGGATGGGTGTCTTTGAGACCAGAGCCTTAAACGGCTGAAAAAAGTGGAAGGGTCAACTACAACAGTTGTTGCAGACTTGATAATATAAACAAAGAGAAGAACGATGAAGGATGGAGGAAATGGATGAAGAGGAGGCATGTAAATAAACTCTGGGTCTACATTGATGGAAAATAAGTTGAAAAACAGCATCAGAAGATCTGACCTCTCTGGCTGTATTTAAAATCAAAAGTGGTCAACCAGATGACATAAGATATAGAATGACTTGAAGAGATTTGAAATCTGGAGGAGCCTTTCTCTCTACTTGTGTAACCCCTGGCAATGTCTTGCACATAGAAAGAAAGAAGTGGTTGAAGAGGAAGAAGAACAACAATGATGACAAATCCACTCCAGTACTTGACTGGTTCTTTATCAATCATAATATAAAGTAAAGCTGACCTCACTAGGTATTGAACTCAGGGCATCAGAGCAGATACTGGAAACAGTCTTTTAGTAAAATGTGTGAATGCCTTTGCCAACTGACCCCTTTTTACATGAATAAGTTCACTTGTTTAACTGTTTGATTTCTATGAATATATTATTGCTTGAGAGAGCATCATTAGAGAAACATAACCAGGTCGTACCTTGGCCAGGTAATAACAAATGATTAATTACATTATACACAGGTGCATGTTCGTTGGTATATCTGATGTTACCTTGGAATTGTTTAATTTTTAGACAATTCTCTTGGTTAACTTAAAGAAATATACAAATTTATAACATATATTATTATTATTAAAAATACAATATTTAAATGTAATTTATAAAAATATATTAAAAATACAATCTTTTTAAATTTAATAGGATGTTTAACTTTTATAATTCCGAAATACAATTTATAAAGTTGAAATATTGAAACATTAAAATTATTTTTATAAACAGTAAATATATTTAAAATAAAAGAAATACATTTGTTTAAAATATATTAAAACTATGATTTCCATTTTTGATTTTTAACTGAAAGTTAATTCTTGTCTAGCAATGCTATAGTCAAAAACTCTCTAACCATGACCCTCCCATAAGTTGTCATGATTGAATATGTTTTTAGGGGCATTTTAGGGACTTTGTTCTTTGTTTGTAATAGAGTTTATAATAAATGCAGACAATGTGAAGTAATTCTCAGAAGCCATCCATCTGATAAATAATATTGAAGATGGTGAGAAAACATATTTAATGCATTGCACATTAAAATGTTGATGTAGGATAAAGATGTGCTGAGAGAGAAAATATACGTTGTCACCAAATTGTTTAATATTCAAACAATTCTTCTTGTTTGCTTCAAGATATAAAATAGAAATGAAATCACCAGAACAATTCCATTTATATACAAAGTTTAATATTGAAATAAAAAATCAGTTAAAAACATTTCAATTAGTAGAGTCGTTAGAATGGTATTAGTACTGACACTTTGTGTTCTGGGTTCAAATTCTGGCATGGTTAACTTTGACTTTTATTATGCAGGGGTCAATAATTTAAATACTAGTTTGAGGTGGTAGAATTAAATACTGGACACGATGCCTTCCAGTAGGTAATGTGGTTCTTTATGAACTGAGTTCAAATCCCATTGTGGCCACCCTATGTTGCAGACTAAATCTATCACCAAATTTCACACCAAAAGCTGGCCCCTGAGCTGCTTTTAGCAGAGGATTTCTCTTTTGTCTGCATTCACATTAGGCCCCTTGTTTTGAGAATGTGTTTCTCCCACTCATCCCTGTCAGAGACCCTGGAAAATGAAAGGGTCGTATGCAAGGCCCTTCTCCCTCAACAAAGCTTTTAAAAAATTAAGTTTATGAAAAACAGCCAATTAATTTATCTGCCATGAAATTAATTTGCAAATTTTAAATTTCACTTGAGACTTAGAAATCCACTTTAAACTACGTAAAATTGTGTATCCTTAGATGAACATTTCCATCAAATAGTTTTGACATAGTTATAACCAAACCATACTTTATATTATATTCTGGAAATGAAAGGTTTTACTTGTGATGTGACACTGTAAAGTGTTTAAACAACGTCTAGTCTATAAAATGGTGTGTGCAAATAAAACAATATCTATATAACAGCATATTTATGTTTGAAATAAGTCTAATGAATGTTTAGCAATGTAAATGTGGTGGTAAATTGTGTGTTAAATAAATAGGAGAAGAATATTATTTACCAGGGTTGGTTATTGGGTTTTGATACTGGCTTGAAGTCTTTCTGTCTCAGAAATATTCTGTGAGTCTGCTTCGCTCGAACAGCAATGAAGATATGGCAACAGTTCAGAGGATACTTATAATATATCCGGGAGTAGTCGGCATTGCCTCCTCATGTGTGTGTGTGTGTGTATACATCTTTATGTATGTATGTATATATAGATGGATATACACATACATACATGTCTGTGTGTATATACATTTCTATGTGTGTATAGGTGTGGGAGCGGCTCTGTAGTAAGTAGATTGCTTACCAACCACATGGCTCTCGGTTCAGTCCCACTGTGTGGCACCTTGCACAAGTGACTTCTACTATAGCCTGGGGCCAACCAAAGCCTTGTCAGTAGATTTGGTAGATGGAAACTGAAAGAAGCCCATTCTCTATATATATGTATGTGTGTGTATATGTTCCCCATAGCTTAGCAGTTTAGCAAAAGAGACTGATAGAATAAGTACTAGGCTTACAAAGAAAAAATCCTGGGGTCGATTTCCTCAATTAAAGGCAGTGCTCCAGCATAGCCATAGTCTTGTTAGAAATAATAAAGAAATTTTCCTGAAATAACATACAACCTTCTCATAAATACACACACATATATATAGATATGCTTATTTTTATATACGTATGTATATATATATATTTATTATATAGAAGGAGCTTCTACAGGACTAGAACTGTTTCATTCAAGAGAAATCTTCAGGAAGCTTCAGGGCTTCCTGAAGATTTCTCTTGAATGAAACAGTTCTAGTCCTGTAGAAGCTCCTTCTATATAATAAATTAATTTTACTCTGCTATGTATTGAGTACCTTATTTACTGTGGTTAACCCCGAATCAACCCGGGACCTACATATGTATATATATATATATATATGTGTGTATATACATACACATACACACTCACATGTTTATATATACACATGTATGTATATATATACATGTCTGTGTATGATAGTAACATAACTATGGTGTTACTGTTGTGAAACCGGCATTTCTTACGCTTGAAGAATTTTGGTATTGGTCTGGAATCCAACAGCCCAGAGCTCAGGTTGGGTTTCTCTGGAAATAATCTACCAGGAACTAACTTATATGTATGTGGGCACATATGTATATGTATTCTCTTATTCCTTTACTTGCTTCAGTAATTTGAATGTGGTCATGCTGGAGCACCACCTTTAGTTGAAGAAATCGATCCGAGGACTTACTCTTTGTAAGCTTAGTAGTTTTTCTATTGGTCTTTTTTGCTGAACTGCCAAGTTATAGGGGTGTAAACACAGCAACACTGGTTCTCAAACGATGGTGAGGGTGGACAGTCACAGATGCACAATCATATATATATATATATATATATATATATATATATATCAACCCATGCTAGCATGGAAAGCAGACGTTAATCGATGATGATGATATATATATATATAAATGAATGAGTATTTTTCCTTGTTAACAATTAACACGGAAAAAATACATAAACAGGTACCAGGAAGTAAAAGAATTTGAACAAAACCTGCATTTAACTCCATATCTATCTATCTATCTATCTATCTATCTATCTATCTACCTATCTATCTATCTATATATATATGTATATATATATACATATATACATACACACACACACACACACACACACACAAGCACACATGCACTAGAACAGATTAAACACCTTCATAATTGCACTCATATATTTATCAACACACACACACACACACACACATATATATATATATATACATACATATATATATGTATATACATATATACACAAACACACACTCATATATTCAGGATGGACTTCTTTCTGTGTCTGTCTACCAAAGCCACTCACAAAGCTTTGGTTATAGTAGATGACACTTGCTTAAGGTGCCACCCAGTGGGACTGAACCTGGAACCATGTAGTTGGGAAGCAAGCCTCTTATCACAAAGACACTCCTGTTGTTATTTGGATTTGATTTTCACTTCCTCCCTCTTAAGATCTCAAAATCCATTTTGAAATAATTCCAGTTGTTTCCAACTGATAAAGCATTCATTTACATTTACTCAACAACTCAAGTGTTTTGTATACACATTGGTCCCCAAAATGCAAGTATTCACATCCCCACCACCACCGCCACCACAAAAACCATCACCATCATGTTATACATTAGTTTGAATTGTCATTTATTAAAAACATAATTGTTTATTTGTTAAATATTCTCTCCAACTAATTGTTTTGTTTTATCTCCTTTTCTTGTCCCCGGAATAAAAAAATTGAAACAACAAAGATGTGCGTCTTTTCTATCAGAATGCGTATCATTTAACCCCTTACCCGGCAGAAACGAATATATGCGTTTTGACCGAAATCGTTTTTTTCTATCTCTGGCGAGTTAACTCGTCAAAAGATAGACTCGCCAAAATCGACAGCAAACGAGTTCCTTCGTCTATTATAAACTCTTTTTTGACATAAGGTTTGAAATATACCTTAACGAGTTCCTTCCTCTATAATAAACTCTTTTTTGACATAAGGTTTGAAATATACCTTAACGAGTTCCTTCGTCTATTATAAACTCTTTTTTGACATAAGTTTGAAATATACCTTAACGAGTTCCTTCGTCTATTATAAACTCTTTTTTGACATAAGTTTGAAATATACCTTAACGAGTTCCTTCGTCTATTATAAACTCTTTTTTGGCATAAATTTGAAATATACCTTAACGAGTTCCTTCGTCTATTATAAACTCTTTTTTGACATAAGTTTGAAATATACCTTAACGAGTTCCTTCGTCTATTATAAACTCTTTTTTGACATAAGTTTGAAATATACCTTAACAAGTTCCTTTGTCTATTATAAACTCTTTTTTGACATAAGTTTGAAATATACCTTAACGAGTTCCTTCGTCTATTATAAACTCTTTTTTGACATAAATTTGAAATATACCTTAACAAGTTCCTTCGTCTATTATAAACTCTTTTTTGACATAAGTTTGAAATATACCTTAACGAGTTCCTTCGTCTATTATAAACTCTTTTTTGACATAAGTTTGAAATATACCTTAACGAGTTCCTTCGTCTATTATAAACTCTTTTTTGACATAAATTTGAAATATACCTTAACGAGTTCCTTCGTCTATTATAAACTCTTTTTTGACATAAATTTGAAATATACCTTAACGAGTTCCTTCGTCTATTATAAACTCTTTTTTGACATAAATTTGAAATATACCTTAACAAGTTCCTTCGTCTATTATAAACTCTTTTTTGACATAAGTTTGAAATATACCTTAACGAGTTCCTTCGTATATTATAAACTCTTTTTTGACATAAGTTTGAAATATACCTTAACGAGTTCCTTCGTCTATTATAAACTCTTTTTTGACATAAGTTTGAAATATACCTTAACGAGTTCCTTCGTCTATTATAAACTCTTTTTTGACATAAATTTGAAATATACCTTAACAAGTTCCTTCGTCTATTATAAACTCTTTTTTGACATAAGGTTTGAAATATACCTTAACGAGTTCCTTCCTCTATAATAAACTCTTTTTTGACATAAGGTTTGAAATATACCTTAACGAGTTCCTTCGTCTATTATAAACTCTTTTTTGACATAAGTTTGAAATATACCTTAACGAGTTCCTTCGTCTATTATAAACTCTTTTTTGACATAAGTTTGAAATATACCTTAACGAGTTCCTTCGTCTATTATAAACTCTTTTTTGGCATAAATTTGAAATATACCTTAACGAGTTCCTTCGTCTATTATAAACTCTTTTTTGACATAAGTTTGAAATATACCTTAACGAGTTCCTTCGTCTATTATAAACTCTTTTTTGACATAAGTTTGAAATATACCTTAACAAGTTCCTTTGTCTATTATAAACTCTTTTTTGACATAAGTTTGAAATATACCTTAACGAGTTCCTTCGTCTATTATAAACTCTTTTTTGACATAAATTTGAAATATACCTTAACAAGTTCCTTCGTCTATTATAAACTCTTTTTTGACATAAGTTTGAAATATACCTTAACGAGTTCCTTCGTCTATTATAAACTCTTTTTTGACATAAGTTTGAAATATACCTTAACGAGTTCCTTCGTCTATTATAAACTCTTTTTTGACATAAATTTGAAATATACCTTAACGAGTTCCTTCGTCTATTATAAACTCTTTTTTGACATAAATTTGAAATATACCTTAACGAGTTCCTTCGTCTATTATAAACTCTTTTTTGACATAAATTTGAAATATACCTTAACAAGTTCCTTCGTCTATTATAAACTCTTTTTTGACATAAGTTTGAAATATACCTTAACGAGTTCCTTCGTATATTATAAACTCTTTTTTGACATAAGTTTGAAATATACCTTAACGAGTTCCTTCCTCTATAATAAACTCTTTTTTGACATAAGGTTTGAAATATACCTTAACGAGTTCCTTCGTCTATTATAAACTCTTTTTTGACATAAGTTTGAAATATACCTTAACGAGTTCCTTCGTCTATTATAAACTCTTTTTTGACATAAGTTTGAAATATACCTTAACGAGTTCCTTCGTCTATTATAAACTCTTTTTTGGCATAAATTTGAAATATACCTTAACGAGTTCCTTCGTCTATTATAAACTCTTTTTTGACATAAGTTTGAAATATACCTTAACGAGTTCCTTCGTCTATTATAAACTCTTTTTTGACATAAGTTTGAAATATACCTTAACAAGTTCCTTTGTCTATTATAAACTCTTTTTTGACATAAGTTTGAAATATACCTTAACGAGTTCCTTCGTCTATTATAAACTCTTTTTTGACATAAATTTGAAATATACCTTAACAAGTTCCTTCGTCTATTATAAACTCTTTTTTGACATAAGTTTGAAATATACCTTAACGAGTTCCTTCGTCTATTATAAACTCTTTTTTGACATAAGTTTGAAATATACCTTAACGAGTTCCTTCGTCTATTATAAACTCTTTTTTGACATAAATTTGAAATATACCTTAACGAGTTCCTTCGTCTATTATAAACTCTTTTTTGACATAAATTTGAAATATACCTTAACGAGTTCCTTCGTCTATTATAAACTCTTTTTTGACATAAATTTGAAATATACCTTAACAAGTTCCTTCGTCTATTATAAACTCTTTTTTGACATAAGTTTGAAATATACCTTAACGAGTTCCTTCGTATATTATAAACTCTTTTTTGACATAAGTTTGAAATATACCTTAACGAGTTCCTTCGTCTATTATAAACTCTTTTTTGACATAAGTTTGAAATATACCTTAACGAGTTCCTTCGTCTATTATAAACTCTTTTTTGACATAAATTTGAAATATACCTTAACAAGTTCCTTCGTCTATTATAAACTCTTTTTTGACATAAGTTTGAAATATACCTTAACGAGTTCCTTCGTCTATTATAAACTCTTTTTTGACATAAGTTTGAAATATACCTTAACGAGTTCCTTCGTCTATTATAAACTCTTTTTTGACATAAGTTTGAAATATACCTTAACGAGTTCCTTCGTCTATTATAAACTCTTTTTTGACATAAGTTTGAAATATACCTTAACGAGTTCCTTCGTCTATTATAAACTCTTTTTTGACATAAGTTTGAAATATACCTTAACAAGTTCCTTCGTCTATTATAAACTCTTTTTTGACATAAGTTTGAAATATACCTTAACGAGTTCCTTCGTCTATTATAAACTCTTTTTTGACATAAATTTGAAATATACCTTAACAAGTTCCTTCGTCTATTATAAACTCTTTTTTGACATAAGTTTGAAATATACCTTAACGAGTTCCTTCGTCTATTATAAACTCTTTTTTGACATAAGTTTGAAGTATACCTTAACGAGTTCCTTCGTCTATTATAAACTCTTTTTTGACATAAGTTTGAAATATACCTTAACGAGTTCCTTCGTCTATTATAAACTCTTTTTTGACATAAGTTTGAAGTATACCTTAACGAGTTCCTTCGTCTATTATAAACTCTTTTTTGACATAAATTTGAAATATACCTTAACGAGTTCCTTCGTCTATTATAAACTCTTTTTTGACATAAGTTTGAAATATACCTTAACGAGTTCCTTCGTCTATTATAAACTCTTTTTTGACATAAATTTGAAATATACCTTAACGAGTTCCTTCGTCTATTATAAACTCTTTTTTGACATAAATTTGAAATATACCTTAACAAGTTCCTTCGTCTATTATAAACTCTTTTTTGACATAAATTTGAAATATACCTTAACAAGTTCCTTCGTCCATTATAAACTCTTTTTTGACATAAGTTTGAAATATACCTTAACGAGTTCCTTCGTCTATTATAAACTCTTTTTTGACATAAGTTTGAAATATACCTTAACGAGTTCCTTCGTCTATTATAAACTCTTTTTTGACATAAATTTGAAATATACCTTAACAAGTTCCTTCGTCTATTATAAACTCTTTTTTGACATAAGTTTGAAATATACCTTAACGAGTTCCTTCGTCTATTATAAACTCTTTTTTGACATAAGTTTGAAGTATACCTTAACGAGTTCCTTCGTCTATTATAAACTCTTTTTTGACATAAATTTGAAATATACCTTAACAAGTTCCTTCGTCTATTATAAACTCTTTTTTGACATAAGTTTGAAATATACCTTAACGAGTTCCTTCGTCTATTATAAACTCTTTTTTGACATAAATTTGAAATATACCTTAACGAGTTCCTTCGTCTATTATAAACTCTTTTTTGACATAAGTTTGAAATATACCATAACGAGTTCCTTCGTCTATTATAAACTCTTTTTTGACATAAGTTTGAAATATACCTTAACGAGTTCCTTCGTCTATTATAAACTCTTTTTTGACATAAGTTTGAAATATACCTTAACGAGTTCCTTCGTCTATTATAAACTCTTTTTTGACATAAATTTGAAATATACCTTAACAAGTTCCTTCGTCTATTATAAACTCTTTTTTGACATAAGTTTGAAATATACCTTAACGAGTTCCTTCGTCTATTATAAACTCTTTTTTGACATAAGTTTGAAATATACCTTAACGAGTTCCTTCGTCTATTATATTTGAAATTTGACCCTATTATATTTGACATAAATTTGAAATATACCTTAACAAGTTCCTTCGTCTATTATAAACTCTTTTTTGACATAAGTTTGAAATATACCTTAACAAGTTCCTTCGTCTATTATAAACTCTTTTTTGACATAAGTTTGAAATATACCTTAACGAGTTCCTTCGTCTATTATAAACTCTTTTTTGACATAAGGTTTGAAATATACCTCGAAATCACCATTCAAAACATAGTGAAATAAAACAATTAAAAAATATGTCTGAAAAAATACATTTATTTTCAAAATAATTGTTGGGTAAGGGGTTAATGTTTTAAGTTTTTCGCCATCAACTTCATGACCCTGCTGGGTCACCACCAACAGCATCAGCTTGGTCCTTATGCCAACCGTCCTCTCTTTAACATCATGCCAAGACACATAGGAGAAGAAGAAGAAACAAATTATGATATCGAAATGGTTCCTGGGTGAATATCTCCAACAAATTTCAGTTCCACCCTATACACCCAGATCTATCACTGCAGACAATAACCCTTTACTCAAATGGGTTATGGTGCCCCCAGAACAACTGTAATGTGAAACATCATTGATTCTTGTTTCCAAATGGGGTCTCTACATTAACCATGTCCCAGGGTGGTTCTAGCTGAAACTTAGCTATGCATTTAAGTATACTCTTTTACTCTTTACTCTTTTACTTGTTTCAGTCATTTGACTGCGGCCATGCTGGGGCACCGCCTTTAGTCAAGCAAATCGACCCCGGGACCTATTCTTTGTAATCCCAGTACTTATTCTATCGGTCTCTGTTGCCGAACCACTAAGTGACGGGGACGTAAAGACACCAGCATCGGTTGTCAAGCAATGCTAGGGGGACAAACACAGACACACAAACACAAACATATATATATATATATATATATACATACATATATATGACGGGCTTCTTTCAGTTTCCGTCTACCAAATCCACTCACAAGGCATTGGTCGGCCCGGGGCTATAGCAGAAGACACCAGCCCAAGATGCCACGCAGTGGGACTGAACCTGGAACTATGTGGTTGGTTAGCAAGCTACTTACCACACAGCCACTCCTGCGCCTATATAGGTACAAAAAATTCAGGGTGAATACTTGATAACTGTAAGCACCTGTATATGCCAGCTAGTGGTGTAGGTGATAGGATATATTTATCAAAAGAAAAAACAGGATGCAAAGGATTTTGTGGTACATATGTTTCTGGCATTATTGAGCAATTTATATCAATGCATAATCAATTATATCAATTATACATTGATAATTTGCTCAATAAAGCCAGAAACATATGTACCACAAAATCCTTTGCATTTAGTGGCTGTGTGGTAAGTAGCTTGCTAACCAACCACATGGTTCCGGGTTCAGTCCCACTGCGTGGCATCTTGGGCAAGTGTCTTCTGCTATAGCCCCGGGCCGACCAATGCCTTGTGAGTGGATTTGGTAGACGGAAACTGAAAGAAGCCCGTCGTATATATATGTATATATATGTGTCTGTGTTTGTCTCCCTAGCATTGCTTGACAACCGATGCTGGTGTGTTTACGTCCCCGTCACTTAGCGGTTTGGCAAAAGAGACCGATAGAATGAGTACTGGGCTTACAAAAGAATAAGTCCCGGGATCGATTTGCTCGACTAAAGGCGGTGCTCCAGCATGGCCGCAGTCAAATGACTGAAACAAGTAAAAGAGTAAAAGAGTATACATTAATACATACATACATGCACACACACACACACACATAACAATCAGCCTAGTTTGTTGTGTATTGTTGGTCTTCAAATTTGACAATCCTCAATGTTTATTGCACACACTTGCTTTGTGTATTGTTTTTGTTTTCACTTATCCTCTCCTTTCTCTCTGTCTCCCCACCTCTCTCTCTCTCTTGATCATGAGTATGATTATCGCTGTGTGATTATAGTTAAATCCACAAAAGCTAATACATAGTTTAGAAGGGAAATGCTGTTATAAAATTTTGATGCTGTCATCATCATCATCATCATCATTGTTTAACATCTGTTTTCCATGCTGGCATGGGTTGGACAGTTCGACTGGGGTCTGAGGAGCCAGGAGGCTGCTCCAGGCCCTAATCTGATCTAGCAGTGTCTCTACAGCATGATGCCCCTCCTAAACACCAACCACTCTGAGAGTGTAGTAGGTGCTTTTTACATGCCACCGGCACAGGGGCGAGAGGGGCTGGCATTGAATGCATACTGAACTTTAGCAGTGACAGTCAAACTTTTGTATGGATAGATATATGTGTAGTTAAGTTACATTTTTGAGCAAATGATTTACCACAGATAGCACAGTGAAATGGTTTCTCTCCTGTATGAATACGTTTGTGTTTAGTTAAGTTAGGACTTTGAGAGAATGATTTACTACATACATCACAGTGATAAGGTTTCTCCCCTGTGTGAGTACGCTTGTGTTTAGTTAAAACACTATTTTCTGAGAATGATTTACCACAGATATCACAGTGAAATGGTTTCTCTCCTGTATGCATACGTATGTGTTTAGTTAAGTCACTATTTCCAGAGAATAATTTACTACAGATAACACAGTGATATGGCTTCTTCCCTGTATGAATACGTTTGTGGTTAATTAAAACACTGTTTTGAGAGAATGATTTACCACAGATATCACAGTGAAATGATTTCTCTCCGGTATGAATAGGTTTGTGTGAAGTTAAGTCACTGCTTCGACAGAAAGATTTACCACAGATATCACACTGATATGGTTTCTCTCCTGAATGAATGCGCTTGTGTCTACTTAAGTTAGCATTTTCAGAGAATGCTTTATCACAGATATCG
This sequence comes from Octopus sinensis, assembly GCF_006345805.1. NCBI lineage: Eukaryota > Metazoa > Mollusca > Cephalopoda > Octopoda > Octopodidae > Octopus > Octopus sinensis. The sequence continues at coordinate 12,829,243 of NC_043026.1, read as the reverse complement.
CAATGATATGGTTTCTCTCCTGTATGAATACGTTTGTGTATAGTCAATACACTGCTTCGAGAGAAAGATTTACCACAGACCTCACAGTGAAACGGTCTCTCTCCTGTATGAATACGTATGTGTCTAGTTAAGTCAATATCTCTTGAGAATAATTTACCACAAATTTCACAGTGATATGATGTCTTGCATAACTTTTTCGACATCTCTTCAAAGAACACAAAAACCCAATCCACTGCTGTCAACTGTGATCTTCACTGATACCTAAAGATGCTGCAAACACCTTTAAAAATATGTTTAATTAGAATGCCAAAGCACCAGGTAATGAGATGGAGAAATGTTGCTATGAATCTCAGGTGAGAGCAGATATTTCATAGCAATCCAACCATTGAAGTTTCTCACAGTATTAAATTTTTCCTTTATCTTTCTTCTCTGACCAAATCATATAATTTCCTTTTTCTTGTTCTTTTGTAATAATTTATTCCTCAGAAATATTTCTACTGCTATCAACTGTGATCATTATCAATATCTAAAGATGCTGCAAACCCCTTTAGAAATATATTCAAGTTTAATTAGAATGCAAAAGCAACAGGTAAGGAGATGGAGAAATGTTGCTATGAATTGTTGCTCAGAGCAAATATTTCACAGTAATTCAATCCTGGATTTATAGCAGTTGGGTTATTATATTCGTTCGTTAAGACATTTTCCTTTAGTCTTTAAGACATGATAGATATTCCAGATGTATCCAATGTACAAAAGATGTTTTGTGCCAATGTCATCTGTGAATCTGAAATAATAAAGAAACAGTATTTAGATAGAGAGGAGAGATCAAAAGAGAAATGTTACAACATTTGTTTATTAATTAACAAATGACATCATATAACATTGGGTGAAATGTAAAAATTTGTAAACTATAGATACAGCTTCAAATTGTGTGTATCCATGCATGCCTATATGTATATCTATTCTTTTACTCTTTTACTTGTTTCAGTCATTTGACTGCGGCCATGCTGGAGCACCGCCTTTAGTCGAGCAAATCGACCCCGTGACTTTTTCTTTGAGATGAAGAGACCATATTATGGCTTTCACCGTGGCTTATTGTTAACCCATGTTTCTCAACACATACAGCTCTTTAACGCTTCATATGGCGGCCATAAAGATACTTTGATGTGTATATTCTGTAAAAAAAAGCACGATCTGATCGTGACCGTTTGCCAGCCTCATCTGGCACCTGTGCAGGTGGCACATAAAAAGCACCCACTACACTCATGGCGAGGTTGGCGTTAGGAAGGGCATCCAGCTGTAGAAACACTGCCAGATCAGACTGGAGCCTGGCGCAGCCCCTGGCTTCCCAGACCCCAGATGAACCTATTTCTTTATTACCCACAAGGGGCTGAACATAGAGGGGACAAACATGGACAGACATAGGTATTAAGTCGATTACATCGACCCCAGTGCATAACTGGTACTTAATTTATCGACCCCGAAAGGATGAAAGGCAAAGTCGACCTCAGCGGAATTTGAACTCACAACGTAACAGTAGACGAAATACCGCTAAGCATTTCGCCCGACGTGCTAACGATTCTGCAAGCTCGCCGCCTTATGAACTGTCCAGACCCCAGATGAACCGTCCAACCCATGCTAGCATGGAAAATGGACGTTAAACGATGATGATGAACTGTTCATTACAATTATTACAAAATATACATACAGAAATATCTTAAAGACAAAAATTAAAACTAACATAGGCACAGGAGCAGTTGTGTGGTAAGTAGCTTGCTTGCCAACAACATGGTCCCGGGTTCAGTCCCACTGCGTTGCACCTAGGGCAAATATCTTCTACTATAGCCTCAGGCTGACCAAAGCTTTGAGAGTGGATTTGGTTGACAGAAACTGAAAGGAGCCCATCATATGTATATATATATATATACAGTTGCAGCCAAAATGTTCAGAACGGCATTGTTTTCGTCAGAAAAGTAGGTATAAGTTTTTATCAAAATTGTTATTGTCTGAGATTTGGGTGTAATTTGAGAGGATAATACAAAAGTTATGGATGATTTAGTGCAAAATGATCAGAACGGTTGAAAAAATAACAAAATAATCAAAAATGACAGTGAATACTGGAATTATTTAATATTTAATGTGAAGTCCTTTAGCTTCAATCACACTTTGACTTCTTCGACTGCATGAGGAAATTAAATTTTCAACCTCGGCGGAATTTGAACTCAGAACATAACGGCAGGCGAAAAACCTATTTCTTTATTACCCACAAGGGGCTAAACACAGAGGGGACAAACAAGGACAGACATAGGTATTAAGTCGATTACATCGACCCCAGTGCGTAATTGGTACTTAATTTATCGACCCCGAAAGGATGAAAGGAACAGTCGACCTCGGCGGAATTCGAACTCACAACGTAACGCAGGCGAAATACCGCAAAGCATTTCGCCCGGCGTGCTAACGTTTCTGCTAGCTCACAGCGTTACTTTACCTTATATATCACACGTAATAGTGGAGCGGAGGCGCAATGGCCCAGTGGTTAGGGCAGCGGACTCGCGGTTTCGATTCCCAGACCGGGCGTTGTGAGTGTTTATTAAGCGAAAACACCTAAAGCTCCACGAGGCTCCGGCAGGGGGTGGTGACGATCCCTGCTGTACTCTTTCACCACAACTTTCTCTCACTCTTACTTCCTGTTTCTGTTGTACCTGTATTTCAAAAGAGCCGGCCTTGTCACTCTCTGTGTCACGCTGAATATCCCCGAGAACTACGTTAAGGGTACACGTGTCTGTGGAGTGCTCAGCCACTTACACGTTAATTTCACGAGCAGGCTGTTCCGTTGATTCGGATCAACCGGAACCTTCGTCGTCGTAACCGACGGAGTGCCTCCACAAATAGTGGAGCGTGTCGTTTCGAAAATAACAGATCAATATTTCAGTTTGGAAGTATTTTCCTGTCGGCCCATGGTCAGCCAAAACGACGACTTTTACAGGAGCAAATCTCTTCCTTCCAATGTTGATACGTGTTTTCCCTTGCATAGAATTACTGAATTGTCGAAAGGGTTCCACGTAATAACAATTCTATTATTCACAAACGTAATTACAGATTTATTATTATTCAGGTAAATCTTCGTCGACTTACCGTTGTTTGTCCCCGTTTCTCAGCAGTGAACCAGTGCGTCGACCAAACTGCAAAACGGGTTTCTCTCTCGTCCTTAGATTAGGATTTCCAAACCTTTCTTTCCAATTCCAAAAATTCTGCACCGTTTCTCAGCAGTGAACCAGTGCGTCGACCAAACTGCAAAACGGGTTTCTCTCTCGTCCTTAGATTAGGATTTCCAAACCTTTCTTTCCAATTCCAAAAATTCTGCGACATCCACTTTCGTTTGGCTTCTTATTCTTCAGACATCAATTCGTATCTCGTCATTGCATGTCTTCAATTACTTTTTCCCCACCTCAAATATATTTGTGTATTTAGTAGCGTATCTCATTTACTCTTTGCTTAAATATATATTAAATATATCTTTATTGTTTTAATAAGTTTTTCCTAGTGAGATAACGATTCACAAAGGGAAACGTTGATTTAATACTGACAAATATGAATTGATGTCTAAAAACTTCTTTCGTTTTGTCCGAATTATTTCATTTGTTATAATTCATTATAATTCACCGGGATTTTACCAAAGCTAGGAGAAGCAATGGTGATCCTTCGGTATACGTACACACGTGACTTTGTTTACATTTCTGAAGATAGGCGTTTTGTGAATGTAATAACTTCTGATAAGGACTATTAACTTCTGTCTCCGGTATAATTCAAAAGAGGGAACAAAATATCAGCAACACCGCCTGTGCAACGTCTTATATATATAATGAAATTATTGTATCCAGTGCTCAGGTGCACCACAACTTGTCAGAAAGTGCATATAAAGTATATGCAGTAATGTAGAAATGTCTGGAAAGCGAACAATGTATGAGTCAGATACATGCTTGTGTGTGTATGGAGGGGAGAAAATCAGGTGTAGTGTTGGCGAATCTCAGGAAGCATGGAAGTTTTGAAGGATGCAGTGCTCCGACAACTAACAACTGATGCCGGCAGTTTGTTCCATACTTCAGCAACTCTTAATGTGAAAAAACGTTTCCTGAAGTCATGGGAGCTGTGCTGTTTTCTGACTTTGTAAATATGTCCACGGGAGTTTGAAAAGGTGCTCAGAGTTACTGTTTGTGCGATGGTTGATAATTTTATGGGTGTCTGCCAAGTCAGCTGCCAGACGTCGGAGTTTCAATGTGTCTTGAAACTGTGATTCATGGATATTCGGAAGAAGATACTGTTATATTATACGCCAATAAAGAAAGAGAAGAAGCAAAATTGATTTGGTTAACATCATCTTGATTTAATTTAATCATGTCATAATTATATTCTGATTATCTTGTGTTGAGGTGAACGTTAATGTTTGTGGATAAGACAGGTCAAGCTGTTCCTAAGACTAGCTTAATGATAACTAAGCTCTTTTACTAAATTCTTTGTTATATTTAAAATTAATTGAAAGAAACACAGAGCATCTCAGCAGAAATATGGTAACAAAAGGGTTAAAATATATAATAGAGAAACAATTCTTAACCCTTTTGATACCAACCCGGCGGAAACCACCTCTGGCTCTGAGTACAAATGTCTTGTTTTCATAAGTTTTGAATTAAAATCTTCCACCAAACCTTAGTTACAAATTGTGTTCCTAACACTAGCTTAATGATAACTAAGCTCTTTTACTAAATTCTTTGTTATATTTAAAGTAATTGAAAGAAATACAGAGGATCTCAAAATAAATACAGTAACGAAAGGGTTAGAGATGTTCTTTCAGATAACATGAAATATTGAACTTCAAATAGAATAAAGTAAAATATAGCTATGAATAAAAGGTGCGTCGATGATGAATTTTGATTGAAGGGATGGGGCCTCAAAAAGTTGCAGAGAGCCTCTAAAAGTCATGTGGCGGAGCTGGCGTTACCTTATATAATCTTCCACCAAACCTTAGTTACAACTTATGTTCCCAACACTAGCTGAATGCTGATCATCATCATCATTTAGCATCCGCTTTCCATGCTAGCATGGGTTAGATGGTTCAACTGGGGTCTGGGAAGCCAGAAGGCTGCACCAGACTCCAGTCTGATCTGGCAATGTTTCTACGGCTGGATGCCCTTCCTAACGCCAACCACTCCGTGAGTGTAGTGGGTGATTTTTACGTGCCAGACGGGGCTAGCAAACGGCCACGGACAGATGGTGCTTTTTACATGCCACCAGCACGGGGGGCCAAGAGAGGCTGGCAACGGCCACGATCGGATGGTGCTTTTTACATGCCACCGGCACGGAAGCCAGTCGGGGCGGCACTGGCAACGACTTACTAAATTCTTAGTTATCTTCAAAGCTAATTGAAAAAAAAAAACAAAACATCTCAACAGAAATATGGTAAACAAAAGGGTTAAACGAGAGGAGGTTTGTAAACAACCACATGAAAATTCAAACAGAATGGTGAAACATGTTGTTTCAATATAATAAATATTCAGCAGAATTCTGCTTTAAGTACCCTTTATACCCCCCCCCCCACACACACACACAATCATTTAACACTGGTTGTCCATACTGGCAGGTGTTGGATAATTTGACCAAGGCTGGAAGGCTGCACCAGACCCCAGTCTGATCTGGCAGTGTTTCTACAGCTGGATGCCCTTCCTAATGCCAACCACTCCAAGAGTGTAATGGGTGCTTCTACATGCCACTGGCACAGGGGCCATTTGTATGACACCAGTATCTGCTACGACTGGCTTAATTGCTCTTCTTCTCAAGCACATGGGAATTCATGATTATGAAAGGTGATTTAGCTGTTGTTTTAAGCACATCTCACGACCACCTGATACTTTCCCCATTTCTTTGTCACTCTGACCTGTATGGATGCTACTCAAAATTTTTTCTCCCCAAAGCACCATCCGATTGTGGCCGTGCCAGCCTCGCCTGGCCCCCGTAAAATGCACCAATCCAATCGTGGCCGTTTGCCAGCCCCATCTGGCACCTGTGCCGGTGACACACAAAAAGCATCCACTACACTCACGGAGTGGTTGGCGTTAGGAAGGGCATCCAGCCGTAGAAACTCTGCCAGATCAGACTGGGCCTGGTGCAGCCTTCTGGCTTCCCAGACCCCAGTTAAACCGTCCAACCCATGCTAGCATGGAAAACGGACGTTAAACGATGATGATGATGATGATGATGATGATGGTACAACTAAGCATGATCCACTGCTGGGATTTAAGCAAAAATTTCAGACTCTCCATATTTTAATCTCTCATTTAAAACAAATTAGTGGAAAAGAATGGAACTCATAGGGAAAAAGGTTTAAAAAATTTTAAAAAAACTTTTTTTATAATCATATTTATTCGTGTAGAAGATAAATTCACAAAAACTTTGTGAAGATTACAAAAATAGAAAAAGCTATGAAGTGTTATATGGGGTTCTGATTACAAATATCTTGGGTCATACATATCATCATCTGGAAAAGATTTTCTAACTAGAAAGGGTATGGCCTGGTCAGCCTGTAATGACATGCATAAGATCTGGTCATGAAATCTAAGTAGAGACTTCAAACTTGAAATCTTCAAAGCCACAGTTGAACCAATTCTACTATATGGCTCAGAAACCTGGACGTTATCAAAGAAGCTTGAGAGGCGGTTGGATGGAACCTACACTCGCCTCCTTATCAGAGCTCAAAATCTTTCGTGGAAGCACCAACCAAAATGCAAATATATGGGAAACTACCACCTGTGTCATCTCTTGTGAAAGGTAAGAGAGTCCAGTTTGCTGGACATTGTTGTAGAGCTGAAAAAGAGGTAATTTCTACTCTTCTCCTCTGGAAGCCATCTACTCTCAATACCAGAGGGCGCACACTCTCCTACCCTGATGTAATCTCCAGGGATACAGGCATCCAGCAACAGGACCTCCGTAATGCCATGATGGACCTTGAAGTCTGGCGTAGCATGGTAAATTCCATTGTCTCGACCACGGTCGAACAATGATGATGATGATGATCTTGGGGTACTTAAACCAAAATTCGGCCAAATGTTCTTCAATGTGTACAGATTGGTGGATAATTTTAGAATTGTAGGAGAACGATTCCTCATATTTCAGTTACAAGACTCTCCTTCGGTGTGTATTTGTTTGTGCATTTCTAAGAGACTGTAAGTGTTTCTTTACTACCCACAAGGGGCTAAACATAGAGGGGACAAACAAGGACAGACAAAGGGATTAAGTCGATTATATCGACCCCAGTGCGTAACAGGTACTTAATTTATCGACCCCGGAAGGATGAAAGGCAAAGTCGACCTCGGCTGAATTTGAACTCAGAACGTAACGACAGACGAAATACGTATTTCTTTACTACCCACAAGTGGCTAAACATAGAGGGGACAAACAAGGACAGGCAAAGGGATTAAGTCGATTATATCGACCCCAGTGCGTAACTGGTACTTAATTTATTGACCCCGAAAGGATGAAAGGCAAAGTCGACCTCGGCGGAATTTGAACTCTGAACGTAACGGCAGACGAAATACCTATTTCTTTACTACCCACAAGTGGCTAAACATAGAGGGGACAAACAAGGACAGACAAAGGGATTAAGTCGATTATATCGACCCCGGTGCGTAACTGGTACTTAATTTATCAACCCCGAAAGGATGAAAGGCAAAGTCGACCTCGGCGGAATTTGAACTCAGAACGTAACGGCAGACGAAATACGGCTAAGCATTTCGCCTGGCGTCCTAACGTTTCTTATTTATTTATTGCCCACAAGGGGCTAAACATGGAGGGGACAAACAAGGACAGACAAAGGGATTAAGTCGATTATATCGACCCCGGTGCGTAACTGGTACTTAATTTATCAACCCCGAAAGGATGAAAGGCAAAGTCGACCTTGGCGGAATTTGAACTCAGAACGTAACGGCAGACGAAATACGACTACGCATTTCGCCCAGTGTTCTAACGATTCTGCCAGCTAGCCCTTTTTTTTTCTAAGAGACTGTAAGTGATGAATGCCTTCTTACATAAGCTCTGTCTGCTGGAGATTGCTATAATTGCAGTGAGAGAGAGGGGAGGGGGCGGGGTTGAGTTATATTTTCATTGGGATCTTTTGGAAGGGCTGAGCTGCTAACAATGAAGTTCTCGCCATCATTGGCAGCTCGCCTTACCGAGGTGTCAAGAGATGCCCACGAGGGTCCTTGGCTTTTCCAACATCTTCGTGTTGCCATTACCCACGATAATATCGCAAGGGTATTCGCTTGCTTCAGTAGGTTCCATTGTACCTTGTTTTGTGCAACCAACCGAGACACTTGGTGTTCAATTGATTTTTTTTTTCCCTTTTTCTTATTTTATTCCTCTGCTTCTAGCAGTCAACAGAAGATGACATTAGCCACCTACAGAATGGATAACAGAGCTGCAAATAATCCTTATATAACAACTACTAAATGAAGTTGTGTCTTACAGTGTAACAACGAAAATAAAAGGCTTTATCAAATAATAGTATTTGTCCTCTTCTCATTTTGATGCTTATGATATATGCGCAGGAGTGGCTGTGTGGTAAGTAGCTTGCTAACCAGCCACATGGTTCCGGGTTCAGTCCCACTGCATGGCATCTTGGGCAAGTGTCTTCTGTTAGAGCCCCAGGCCGACCAATGCCTTGTGAGTGGATTTGGTAGACGGAAGCTGAAAGAAGCCTGTCGTATACATGTATGTATATATATATATATATATATATATATGTATGTATGTATGTATGTATGTGTGTATGTGTTTGTCCACCTATCATTGCTTGACAACCGATGCTGGTGTGTTCACGTCCCCGTCACTTAGCGGTTCGGCAAAAGGAGACCGATAGAATAAGTACTGGGCTTACAAAGAATAAGTCTCGGGGGTCGATTTGCTCGACTAAAGGCGGTGCTCCAGCATGGCCGCAGTCAAATGACTGAAACAAGTAAAACAGTAAAAGAGATATGTATCATAATTATGAACGCCTCGTGATTCTTGACAAAAGTTTCAACAGCAAAAGCAGTATTTAACATAAAAGTCCCATGACACGTCTTACATCTGCTTCCATTTTTCCAAATTGGATAAACAAATATGTATACACCAACACAACATGTACACACATGTAGTGTATGTATACACAAAGCTAAACAGAAATAAATTTCTTTTTTTTCTTCCCTAGTCTTACACATTTCACAAGGAAAGTTTTTCTCTTGCGTGTATTTGTTTGTGTTTTGTTAAACTACTGTTGGAGACAAAAGATTTCTGGCATATCTCACAGTGAAATGGTTTTTCTCCAGTATGGCTTCGTTTGTGAATTACAAGACAAGATTTATCAGAGAATGATTTACCACATGTCTCACAATGGAAGGGTTTCTCTCCAGTGTGACTACGAGTATGGATAGCAAGATGGGAATTCTGAGTGAAAGATCTTCCACAAATTTTGCAGTGGAAGGCTTTTTCTCCTGTATGAATACGTTTGTGATTAAGAAGGCTTGGATTATTAATGAAAGGTCTTCCACATATTTCACAAGGAAACCGCTTTTCCCCAGTGTGTACCATTTTGTGTTTTGTTAAAATACTGTTTGAAACGAATGATTTCCCGCATGTATCACAGCAATACGGTTTTTCTCCGGTGTGGTTACGTTTGTGAACTACAAGACTAGAATGGTCACAGAATGATTTACCACAAATTTCACAGTGAAAAGGTTTTTCTCCGGTATGGCTACGTGTGTGGATAACAAGACGAGAATTCTGAGCGAAAGATTTTCCACATATGTCACAATGGAAGGATTTTTCGCCAGTGTGACTACGTTTGTGACTAACAAGATGTGAATTCTGATTAAAAGATTTACCACAGATTTCACAGTGAAATTGTTTCTTTCCAGAGTGTATTATATTGTGCTTTGTTAAACTTCCATGAGAAACAAATGATTTCTCGCAGATTTTACAATGAAACGGTTTCTCTCCCGTGTGGCTACGTTTGTGAACTACAACACTGGAATTATCAGAAAAGGATTTACCACATATGTCACAACTAAAGGGTTTTTCTCCAGTGTGGCGACGAATGTGCTTCACCCGATGACCATTCTGAGAGAAAGATTTCCCACAAATTTCACAGTGGAAGGCTTTTTCTCCCGTGTGACTGCGTATGTGGTTGACAAGATGACCGTTCTGAGCAAAAGATTTCCCACAGGATTCGCAATGGAACGCTTTTTCCCCACTATGTATTTTTTTGTGAACTAAAAGATTCGAATTCTGAGTAAAAGATTTCCCACAGATCTCGCAACGGAATGGTTTCTCTCCAGTATGAATTCTTCTGTGACTTATTAAATAACAGTTTGAGGCAAAATATTTACCACATATTTCACAATGAAACGGTTTTTCCTTCCTGTGTATTTCTTTGTGTGTGACGACTTCATCTTCTGAAGAGAATGTCTTTCTACAAATCTCACAGCGATATTCAGGAATATTTTTCTCTACATTCTCATCTCCATCTGTCTCTCGATCTGTATCTGTATCGTTCAAAACAATTGTGTCCAAGTGATCAACGTTCTCCATATTATTTCTTGAGGAATTCTTAAAAAGTAGACAAACGTCCGTGCGTTAATCTGTTATGGTTCAATTTCTTGTCTTAGATATCACAGTCCTCCGTTTACAAGTGTGGAACAGATGCAATGTAGATGTATTTCCTACTCACCAGTAGAATGTTTGGTATAAAGTCCAAATGAAAAGTAAGGAAAGCTGAGGTAAGTTCGTTGATTGATTTGTTGTTGATTAAAAGCCATTTCCTCTTTCCTGTAAAACAGGGAACGACCAATTAACGAAGGCTGTGATCAAATATAGTTCGCCCAATTTTATACACAAACATTAATGTTCTCCTTATCGCGAGATAATTACTACATCGCGTCTTAATAAAATTAGGCTCAACTAATTAGAGACACAGTGGGCGGTGTCATTGATAATTTTTCCTTGTTTTGAATTACACCGGTGACGTATATTAAAAGTTCCCAACATAATTTAATACATTTAAAACATCTTACCACGAAGATAGATGGAAATGTGTGTGTGAAAAAGAGAGGGAGAACGAGAACATGTATGCTTGTGTTTCTTGAACAGTCTGTAAGATAGACCGCGTGTGTGTGTGTGTGTGTGCATTTTTGTATGGTTAAACGTTTATCTATCAACATATTTTATGGTTAGTGTCTTTGCCTTTGTCAACAGATTGCGTGTAAAGATCTTTACATCAAGGAATTTTATGATCCAAAATTTCCACAAATACCTTTCAGATATAGATTACGATTGTATCGGAATTTCTGTCAAAAAAAAAAAAAGAACTATATTACGTCAGAAACTTTTAAAGTACATCACCGGTGTCATTCAAACGAGGGGGAAATTATCAACGACACCGTCTCCTTGTGTTGCTAATTATTTGTGTGAATCTAATTACATGATGTGTAGTAATTATCTCGTGGTAAGGCGAACGTTAAAGTTTGTGGATAAGATAGGGCGATCTAGATGCTTCGGGTCGCTGGTCCATCACCTTCGTGATTAAATGTTTCGTTTGATCACAACTTTAATTGGTTTTTAATCAGCAACTAATCAATCCATGAACTTTTCTCATCCCTCAAGCTGAAAACATTTATTCTATTGTTATATTATTCGGTTATTCCTCGGAAGCAATCCTCATTTATTGGACAATACTTGTACCTGTCTATGCATATACACACTTATTTATCGAGTAAAATATTATATACACACTCACACACTTATTTTCTTGGTTCGTCATCGCTGTTAGACATTCATATATTTTCATGCTTTTGAGTAATGCTAAATGGTCGCTTCATTACAGCATCTCTCAAATTTCGCCGAGGTGCTACAGTCATTCCTTTAATTTCTAATTAGGAAATAGAAAGTCTTTGTCTACATCGATATGTGAACCACATGGAATTGACCCAGTCAGCAATAAAACATTTTACTGGTGAGTAGAAAATATATCTACGTTACATCTGTTCCTTACATGTAAACATAGGCCTGTGATATCTAAGACAAGAAACTGAACCATTGGAGATTGACTCACAGACATTTGTCAGCTTTAAGAATTGTTCAAGAATTGATATGGAGAACGTTGATGATTTGGATATTTCTAGCACAACTGTTATTAACAATATAGATACAGTTAGAGAGACAGACGGGGATGAGAAAGTTGTAGAGAAAAATGTTCCTGAATATTTCTGTGAGATTTGTAGGAAGATATTCTCTTCAGAAGAGGAGGTCATCTCGCACAGAGAAATACACAAGAAGGAAGAACAGTTCCATTGTGATATTTGTGAGAAATATTTTGTTTCTAAAAGTAAATTAACAAAACATACCAGAATCCACAATGGAGAGAAACCTTTCCGCTGTGAAATCTGTGGCAAATCATTCTCTGATAATTCTAATCTTGGAGTTCATATGAGAGTCCACACAGGGGAAAAACCGTATAGTTGTGAAATATGTGGGAAGTGCTTCTCTGAAAATTCCAACCTTGGAGTTCACAGAAGAATTCACACAGGTGAGAAACCTTTTCATTGTGAAATCTGTGGGGAATCATTCGTCTATAAGAGGAATTTAACAAAACATAGACGAATGCACAGTGGAGGAAAACCGTTTTATTGTGAAATGTGTGAAAAGTGTTTTGTTGATAATAGCGATTTAGCAGCACACAGAAGAAAGCATATTAAAGAGAAACTGTTTAAATGTGAAATCTGTGGGAAATCATTTCTTAATAATTCTCGTCTTGTAGTCCACAAACGTAGCCACACTGGAGAAAAACCTTATTGCTGTGAAATCTGCGGAAAGTCCTTTGTTGATAATAGTTATGTAAACAGACACAAACGAATCCACTCTGGAGATAAACCTTTCCACTGTGAAATCTGTGGGAAATGTTTTATTACTAACAGTCACTTAAAAACTCATAAAATTAGTCACACTGGGGAAAAGCCATTTCACTGTGAAATCTGTGGTAAATCTTACATAAATAACTCTTCTCTTGTAATACACATACGTAGTCATATTGGAGAAAAACCTTTCGCCTGTGAGATTTGTGAAAAATCATTTACTACTAAAAGTCAATTAAAAACACATAAAATATCACACACTGGTGAAAAACTGTTTCACTGTGAAATATGTGGCAAGTCTTACATAAATAACTCTTATCTCATTTTACACATTCGTAGTCACACTGGAGAAAAGCCATTTTATTGCGAGATCTGTGGGAAATCTTTTGCCTCCAACAGTAATTTAACAAAACACAAGCTGATACATTCTGGAGAAAAGCCTTTCCGCTGTGAAATGTGTGAGAAATCTTTTGTCAACAACAGTGATTTAAACAGACACAAAAGGACGCACTCTGGAGAAAGGCCTTTCAGTTGTGACGTGTGTGGGAAGTGTTTTGCGACCAGTAGAGATCTGACTACTCACCAACGAATCCACACCGGCGAAAAGCCTTATCACTGTGAGATATGTGGGAAATCCTTCTGTGCTAATTCTAGTCTAATTGCCCACAAACTTAGCCACACCGGAGAAAGGCCATATCACTGTGAAGTGTGTGGGAAATCATTCAACAGAAATAATCATTTAAAAAGACATAAACAAATTCACTCTAGAGGAAAGAAGATTAATTACAAAACATGAGTGTGTAAGCCAATATTAATGTTGAATAACATCAATGGACAGCGTGACTGACCCCTCGAGTGAGCTGGCACCATTTGACAACATTGTTTACCCCATGGGATTGTTTACTTGTCAGGTGTCGCCGTACCATTTGATAATATCAGTTTATTCCATTTATTTTCTGGTGACTTGTTATTTTAAGAAAACTGAGCATGACTTACAATTAAGGATTGTTATCTTGTTTTATCACAAATTAAAATCAGGTGCTCCTACTTCTTTCTGCATTCACTCTGCCTATTCCGAATATGATCCTATTTAATAAAAGTGGTTGCGAGTGAAAAGTAACACTCTCTTTCTGTAGAGAGACTGTCTGTTCGTCCGTCCATGCATCCATCCAATCACACAAACAGGTATATGGTTCAAATTTACAAAAAAAAAAAAAAAGACAAATACAGGTGTAGGAACAATGTATTAGTTAAAAGCTACAGAATGGATAAGTTGATTAAATATTATTTACGGCAGTTTTTTCTAGCGGTGTCATATGAAATTGTCACCCATAATTATGACCCTTGAAACGATCTATTGCATTTCAATCTCTTTTAGGGTTAGGGGTGGGGGGAAGGGTATCTTTTTTTCTTCAGAAATGTAAATAAACCCAATCAGTTTCTTAAACGAGGGACATATTCATACGGCACAGAATGTTTTCACCTCAATAGACGTCATTGATTGGTTGAAATTGCAGAAATTGGAGAAAAAAACAACAACAAATATCTTACAAACTATAGAATTTTCTCAATAAAGCCAAGAGAAAAAGATGTTTTATAAACACATTCTACCAGAAAACGAAGTTTGAAAGTGTTTAGTTAGGTGGAAATTATTTTTAAAAACTGCCGGTCAAACGGAAAAGATCCCATCTTTTAAAATATCGTCAGCAAGGCCAACGGTAACAATAATGAACATTCGTTTATCACAGCCGAGATATTAACCACGGTAACCATGGTGATTTGCATCAAAATATTATTTCTTCCTCCCCACCTGATCTTGACATTATTGGTTTTATTTAGTAGAGAACGGGCGGATTACGTTCGTCACATGACACCCCACACTTCCGTTTCCGCTACATCCTGCCTGACGCGGGAGAAGAACCGTAACGTGTTTTTGTATGTCTTGACGGAGATTTGGGTTTGAGTAAATATATTTTCACTCTAAATATTGATTTGTGTAGCATAACAGGTAAGATATCCACACCTATCTATCGATCGATCGTACGTGCCGGATTTTTTATCCGGCTTCCAGAAATCCGGGAATACTTACACCGTGTATCGAGTATTCGGTTCCGCCCTTCCTTTCTTCGAAGATGACCAGGTTTTCATCTTTACACTTTGTGGGTCCTGAGGGACTGTGGCCTTCCTTGCTGCCGCCCCCGTCTCTTTAGCTTCTCTGGTCATATTGATTTGTAAAGCATAACAGGTAAGATATCCACACCTATCTATCGATCGATCGTACGTGCCGGATTTTTTATCCGGCTTCCAGAAATCCGGGAATACTTACACCGTGTATCGAGTATTCGGTTCCGCCCTTCCTTTCTTCGAAGATGACCAGGTTTTCATCTT
The DNA here is from genome assembly GCF_006345805.1 of Octopus sinensis. Lineage (NCBI taxonomy): Eukaryota > Metazoa > Mollusca > Cephalopoda > Octopoda > Octopodidae > Octopus > Octopus sinensis. The sequence goes on along the minus strand of NC_043026.1, from coordinate 12,813,923 downwards.
TACACTTTGTGGGTCCTGAGGTACTGTGGCCTTCCTTTCTGTCGCCCCCGTCTCTCTAGCTTCTCTGGTCATATCTAATTCGGATTGCTTTCCTCCCCCAGAGCACACAACACTACGCTTCAGTGAGCGATGTTGAGCAGAATCTTCCAAAGTTAGACTAAGTTTCACCAAAGAACAGATGGGTACTATTTAAGAAAAGTGGTGTAGGTGCGCGCACTCAAGGTAAACAATTTGGCCTAACTTCGGTATAAGTACCAAAAGTACCGGATACATTTGAAGAGGTTTTTTTATATATGGGGGGGGGGGGTTTCTCTTATTTTCAGAAATGTAAACAAAGTCACGTGTGTACCTATACCGAAGGATCGCCAAATGGCAATGTTTCGTTTGTAGTAGCACACGTTTCCGTCGATTTCCGTAAAAAACTTTTATTTTTTTACATATGGCTTTGCGGGAATATTTGAAGTAATGAGAGCGAAAGAGACTAAGAGGAAGCGATTTTATGACGAGGGAATTTCTTTTTGAAGTCCCCGTGTGTGTGTTTGATAGGGTGTGGGAGACAGACAGTATGTTGTGTAAGTGAAGTGCTTCTGTTAGTGTGTGCGAAGAGAGAGTAATGTGTGAAAGAGAGAGATAACCGAAATTTTTTACTCGGTGTATGTGTGTGTGTGTATGTATCTATGTATGTGTGTATGTATGGCCGATTCAGTGTAATTTTTTACTCGGTGTATGTGTGTGTGTGTATGTATGTATGGCCGATTCAGTGTTTACATTTTTTACGGAAATCGACAATCGACGGAGGAAATCGACGTCCCTAAAATCAACTCACAGTTGAAATTGCTCTTTACTAAAATCCTTTAATGTGTGTGCTCCAGCATGGCCGCAGTCAAATGACTGAAACATGCAAAAGAAGAAAAGAATATATTCAGTTGAATTTTACTTGTTCATCACCATTTCTCTCTTTGTTTGATCCATACATGGTCACTTCATGTGCTAGTAACAACAGCTAAATTCTATTCAATTTAAACCTTCTGGTCCTGAAAATTGATGACTGTACTTGCTGATGTAATCCTGGATGTCAGAAGGAAAAACAGGATAGTCATGGATGGAATGTTTTTTAATCATAAGTCTGCTCAGTCATTACTGATCTGGTGGTAAAGGGTAAAGACCCCCTTCGGTCATGAATGACCATGGGATTGCACCTAGAAAGTTACCCTCCTAGACACAAGACCGGGCAAGGTTGTTTATGGAAGACCAGCAGTCGCCCATGCATACCAGCCTCCCCTCTCCACGCCACAAGTGTTATCCAAGGGAAAGGCAAAGGGGCCGATACAGCTTGGCACCAGTGACGTCGCAACTCATTTCTAAGGCTGAGTGAACCGGAGCAACGTGAAATAAAGTGCCTCGCTCGAGAACACAACACGCAGCCCGGTCCGGTCCGGGATTCCAGCTCACAACCTCACGATCGTAAGCTCAACGCTCTAACCACTGAGCCATGCGCCATGGAGGTAAAGAGCAATGGCAATATATTTTTTGAGAGAAGTATATTGTTGTCCATTATTCTGAACTTCAATGTAGCAGTAAAAAATAAGCAAAGTTTCGAAGCAGGAAATTTCATCACAATATATTTCAACAATGCAGAAATTTTATTCATCAAAGTAGGTACCATTGCAATCAACACATTTTTGCTAACGAGTTACAAGTTTGTTTATTCTGGTAACGTAAAAATCTAGAGTTCTGGAGCTGATGAACTCTTTACTCTTTTACTTGTTTCAGTCATTTGACTGCGGCCATGCTGGAGCACCGCCTTTAATCGAGCAACTCGACCCCGGGACTTATTCTTTTGTAAGCCCAGTACTTATCCTATCGGTCTCTTTTGCCGAACCGCTAAGTGACGGGGACATAAACACACCAGCATCGGTTGTCAAGCAATGCTAGGGAAACAAACACAGACACACAACACACACACGCATATATATATATATATATATATATATATACAACGGGCTTCTTTCAGTTTCCGTCTACCAAATCCACTCACAAGGTATTGGTCGGCCCGGGGCTATAGCAGAAGACACTTGCCCAAGGTGCCATGCAGTTGGTAAACAAGCTACTTACCACACAACCACTCCTGCGCTTTTGAATACATTTTCCACAGTTTGACTTTGAACTCCTTCAAAGTGCTTGAAAGCTGTGGTGGTCAGTAGGAGAAAGGTTTGGGGAATAAGCTGGGTGGTGGAGAAGTACTTAGTAGCCAGGTTCCCCTAACATCTGGATCATCGTTAGTGAAATGTGGTCAAGCATTATCATGAAGAATGATTGGCCGTCTTCTGTTGACCAGTCTTGGGACGGAGGAGATTCAGTTTTGCATTCATCTCGGCAATTTCATGGCAATATGTTTCTGCAGTAATGGTTTTTCCAGGTTTTAAGAAGTTATAGTGGAAGAGTCCAGCAGTACACCACCAAACAGTCACCATAACCTTCTTTTTGAAGGGCTCAAATTTAGGGAAGGTTTTTGGTGCTTTATTTGTTCCAACCACTGCAAAGAACATTTTTTTATCATTCGAACACATAACACTACTTGTGAAGACCTGTTGAGGCAAGTGAAAATCAAATCAAATCAAAATTGATGAACATCAATGGAATTTGTATTTTTGTGATACCAGTGCCGGTGGCACATAGAAAACCATCCGAACGTGGCCGTAGCCAGTACCGCATCGACTGGCCTCCGTGCAGTGGGCACGTAAAAAACACCATCTGAGCGTGGCCTTGCCTGGCCTCCATGCCGGTGGCATGTGAAAAACACCATTCGCCAGCCTTGTCTGGCACCTGTGTCGGTGGCACAAAAAAACACCATCCGATCGTGGCCGTGCCAGCCTCGCCTGGCACATAAAAAGCACCACCCACTACACTCACGGAGTGGTTGGCGTTAGGAAGGGCTTCCAGCTGTAGAAACACTGCCAGATCTGACTGACCTGGTGCAGCCTTCGGGCTTCACAGACCCCCAGTTGAACCGTCCAACCCATGCCAGCATGGAAAGCGGACGCTAAACGATGTTGATGATGTACAGGATCCACTTTTCATCACAAGTTACAATACAGTCAAGAAATGGGTCGGTCTGGTTATGGAGAAGAAGCTACAAGCAAATTTCATATCTGCACATCTTCTGATTTTCATTGAAGTTCTTTTGCCACTTCTCGAGTGGTTTCGCATGGGTCTTTCTTAATGACAGTCCTTAATTGACTTGTTATCAATGACAGATGGGCGTCCACTGCACTAACGATCTTGAAGGCTCTGGTCTCCACTGCGAAATCATTTAAACCATTTCCAAGCTGACCACTCACTGGTCGTTTCCACACCAAACATTTTGTTGATATCGCAAGCAGTTTCAGCTGCTTTACGACCTTTTTTGAATTTGAATTGCAAAATTGCTTGAATATCGTTCTTTGACAGTTCTGTTTCAGATGATTGTAAGGACAGGGAAAAAAATATCAATATCAGGAGTGGCTGTGTGGTAAGTAGCTTGCTAACCAACCACATGGTTCCGGGTTCAGTCCCACTGCGTAGCATCTTGGGCAAGTGTCGTCTGCTATAGCCCCGGGCCGACCAATGCCTTGTGAGTGGATTTGGTAGACGGAAATTGAAAGAAGCCTGTCGTATATATGTATATGTGTGTGTTTGTTCCCCTAGCATTGCTTGACAACCGATGCTGCTGTGTTTATGTCCCCGTCACTTAGCGGTTTGGCAAAAGAGACCGATAGAATAAGTACTGGGCTTACAACGAATAAGTCCCGGGGTCGATTTGCTCGACTAAAGACGGTGCTCCAGCATGGCTGCAGTCAAATGACTTAAACAAGTAAAAGAGTATTAATTTATTGATGCATTTGGGCAAGGCTATATCTATATTATCAGACAATTGCAAAAAAATGTTTTTAAAAATTCAAAACACTGCAAAAATCCAGTAGAAATTCCTCATGGTTCAAAACGTTGCTTACTTTTTACTCTACCTGATATATATGTATACACAAACAATGTGAAGGTGTAGTTGTAGTTTATAAATTTTCACCTAAAGTTATTTGATGTCATTTGTTAATCAATATAGAAATGTTGCAACACTTCTGTTTTGATCTGTTTTCTATATCTAAAACTATTTCTTTATTATTTCAGATTCACAGATGACATTGGCACAAAACATCTTTTGTTCATTGGATACCTCTGGAATATCTATCATGTCTTAAAGACTAAAGGAAAATGTCTTAGGGAACAGATATAATAACCCTACTAGGGTTGGATTACTGTGAAATATTTGCTCTGAGCAAAGATTCGTAGCAACATTTCTCCATCTCCTTACCTGTTGCTTTTGCATTCTGATTAAAGTTGAATCTATTTGCAAAGGAGTTTGCAGAATTTTAGTCCATAGCAGTAGAAATATTTCTAAGTTATAACAAGCACAAGTAGAAGGAAATTACATTCTGTGGTGAGAGAAGAAAGATAAGGGGAAAATTTAATACTGTGAGAAACTTTAACGGTTGGGTCTATTTTGTCTCTTGGAGAAATGTCAAAAGAATTAGGGAAATCAGAACATTATTGTGAAATCTGTGGTAAATCATATTCTAGAAGTAGTGAGTTGATTAAGCACGTTCGTATCCATACAGGTGAGAAGCCATTTCACTGTGATACCTGTGGTAAATCATTCTCTCAGAACAGTAGCTTAAGTCGGCACAAACGTATTCATACAGGTGAGAGACCATATACCTGTGATATCTGTGGAAAGGCATTCACTGAGAATAGTCACTTAAGCAGACACAAACGTTTTCATACAGGGGAAAAGCCATTTCACTGTATTACCTGTGCTAAATCATTCTCTGTAGGTAGTCAATTAACAACACACAAACGTATTCATACAGGTGAGAAACCATATTGTTGCGATATCTGTGGCAAAGCATTCTCTGACAGTAAAATCTTAAGAAGACACGAACGTATTCACACAGGAGAGAGACCGTATCATTGTGTTACCTGTGGCAAATCATTCTCTGGAATTAGCGACTTGACTACACACCAACGTATTCATTCAGGTGAAAAACCATTTCACTGTGACACCTGTGGTAAATCATTCTCTGATAACTCAAACTTAACTAAACACAAACGCATTCACACAGGGAAGACACCATATAATTGTGATACATGTGGTCTCGCTTTCTCTCAAAGTTGTGACTTAACTAAACACAAACTTATACATACAGGAGAAAAACCATATCACTGTGATATCTGTGGTAAATCATTCTCTCAGAGAAGTAACTTAAATACACATGCATCTATCCATGCGAAAGTGTGATTGTATCATTGTCAAAATTCATTAGAACACACAGCAACATTCAATATCTTGGAACCTTTCTCCCTGGAAAATCATGGCTTAACCTTTGTGCCCTTAAAAGTAATCATTGACCCCTGAAAGTAACCATACACTTCGTGGTCACCCTTTTCAGATACTTTTTTACAGCCAGATACTCTTCCTTATATCAACCACTTCAGCCACTTTAGTAAATTCTTACCTGAGTGTGTTAACGAGCTGTTATCACAATATATTTTATAGCCACTCTTATAATCTACATTGGCAAGATAACATTGATTTGTGTAGCATAACAGGTAAGATATACACACCTATCTATCGATCGATCGTACGTGCCGGATCTCCTATCCGGCTTCCAGAAATCCGGGAATACTTATATCGTGTATCGAGTATTCGGTTCCGCCCTCCCTTTTTCCGAAGATGACCAGGTTTTCATCTTTACACTTTGTGGGTCCTGAGGTACTGTGGCCTTCCTTGCTGCCGCCCCCGTCTCTTTAGCTTCTCTGGTCATATTGATTTGTAAAGCATAATTGGTAAGATATCCACACCTATCTATCGATCGATCGTACGTGCCGGATCTCTTATCCGGCTTCCAGAAATCCGGGAATACTTATACCGTGTATCGAGTATTCGGTTCCGCCCTCCCTTTTTCCGAAGATGACCAGGTTTTCATCTTTACACTTTGTGGGTCCTGAGGTACTGTGGCCTTCCTTACTGCCGCCCCCGTCTCTTTAGCTTCTCTGGTCATATTGATTTGTAAAGCATAATTGGTAAGATATCCACACCTATCTATCGATCGATCGTACGTGCCGGATCTCTTATCCGGCTTCCAGAAATCCGGGAATACTTATACCGTGTATCGAGTATTCGGTTCCGCCCTCCCTTTTTCCGAAGATGACCAGGTTTTCATCTTTACACTTTGTGGGTCCTGAGGTACTGTGGCCTTCCTTGCTGCCGCCCCCGTCTCTTTAGCTTCCCTGGTCATATCTAATTCGGATTGCTTTACTCCTCCAGAGCACACAACACTACGCTTCAGTGAGCGATGTTGAGCAGAATCTTCCAAAGTTAGACTAAGTTTCACCAAAGAACAGACGGAATTACACCCTCAACACAACACGGCCTAATTTCCTATTTTACAAACGTAAAATCGATTCACAGTCGAAATTGCATCAATGAATTGCACGAGTATTCTTGTCGCAGTGGACCTTATGAGAAATGTCTTTGAGAGAGAAAAGTCCTGGGCCCAGCAATATGATAGAAAGATGGTATTGAACAAAGTGAGATGACTGTTTTCAAACCAACTGCCTTGACGAATGCTCGCTTTGTTTTTGTACATACTACCGTCGTTCATGTCTCCTCTATTCCAGCAGATTGTGAAGAAAGCGTAGAAAATACGGTGGTCGTCAGCGGTAGGTGGCCCACATATGTTGGAATTTTTCAGATTTTGTCTTAGAATGCACACTTGAAATTGATTTGAAGCATCATTTAAAAAAAGAAATTTTTCCCATACTACTTAAATACAAAGGTCTTGACGCATCTACATAACCCTAACCTAAAAACATTGTTACGTAGATGCATCGGGACCTATATTTAAGTAGTGCCTTTTTTCGAGAGATTTAGCTTTTTAACGACCCCCTCCTCGTCCTTTACTCCCCCGATTTACTTGATTTCGTTGGCATTACGCACTTAAAACCATAAGAGAAGCCCTTTCCGTTAAAAAAAGAGTAAATATTGTCAGACTTAAAGGTGTGTGATTAAATGGAGATTTGGCTGTTGTTTCTAGCATATTCTACGATCATCTTCATGTGTGTCTTTCTCGCTCTAACATCTGTTGTCAAGCCATGGTTGGAAAATGGACATTAAACGATGATGACGCCTCTCCTGCATGCCACATCCGATGCTTCTTATGTCCAACCTTTCTCTCAGGGTGCTTACACTCTGTCGTGCATGGACACTGGCATTACACATCCAGTGGGTCATGCTAGCTTCATTTCTTTCAAGCCTACGCATGTCCTCCACAGTCATGGTCCATGTTTCACTGCCATGAAGCAAGGCAGTTCACACACATGCGTCGTACAATCTACCTTTCACTCTGAGCGAGAGACCCTTTGTCACCAGTAGGGGAAGAAGCTTTCTAAACTTTGCCCAGGCTATTCTTATTCTAGTGGTAACACTCTCTCAGCATCCACCTCCACTACTTACCTGGTCACCTAGGTAACGGGAACTATTAACTACTTCTAGTTTATCCCCCTGGAGTGTAATGGAATCTGTTTTCTGAGTGTCTGTGGTGTCTATTGCCCCTGTGCATCTGCCGCACATGAAAGCTATCTTCTCGGTTAACGTTCCTTTGATGTTGCTGCACCTCTTATGCGTCCATAGCTTACACTGGGTACATCTTATGGAGTTTCTACAGATCGAGCAGGGCCACCTACCTAGGGGGATATATATATATATATATATATATCATATATCAGCTGAAATTGCAAAGATAATCTGGAACTCGACTGAGGATAGAAAACTCCAAATGATCCGTCCTTGTTTTCTTTGTATCATCTGTCTGGATATTTTGTTGTCTCTTTTTTGTTTCACCTAACTTTCTGGATGTTTTGCGTTAGAGACCGTTTTTGTATTTTATATATATAAACAGTTAGGCGCAGGAGTGGCTGTGTGGTAAGTAGCTTGCTTACCAACCACATGGTTCCGGGTTCAGTCCCACTGCATGGCATCTTGGGCAAGTGTCTTCTGCTATAGCCTCGGGCTGACCAAAGCCTTGTGAGTGGATTTGGCAGACAGAAACTGAAAGAAGCCTGTCGTATATATATATATATATATATATGTATCTGCGTGTATATGTTTGTGTGTCTGTGTTTGTCCCCCTAGCATTGCTTGACAATCGATGCTGGTGTGTTTACGTCCTCGTCACTTAGCGGTTCGGCAAAAAGAGACCGATAGAATAAGTACTGGGCTTACAAAGAATAAGTCCCAGGGTCGATTTGCTCGACTAAAGGCGGTGCTCCAGCATGGCCGCAGTCAAATGACTGAAACAAGTAAAAGAGTATATATATATATATCAGAAATATTAAATTTCTAAATATCTCAGAGATATGTACGGTGGTGGAGCGATAGAATGGTTGTATACTGTCAATCTAACGTGACAGTAGGGGATTACACTACCGCTGTTTAGCCCTAGGAAGCATCGACGCTTCCTGATGGCTTCGACACATTTTTTCCTGTGTCCTTATATATTTATGAAGGGGAGACAAACACCCCCAGCAGCCATATAAAATGTTACATAATGTAAACATATAGTTATTACTCTTTTACTTGTTTCAGTCATTTGACTGCGGCCATGCTGGAGCACCGCCTTTAATCGAGCAACACAACCCCGGGACTTATTCTTTGTAAGCCCAGTACTTATTCTACCGGTCTGTTTTGCCGAACTGCTAAGTGACGGGGTTATAAACACGCCAGCATCGGTTGTCAAGCAATGCTAGGGGGACAAACACAAACATACACGCACACACACATATACATAAATACGACGGGCTTCTTTCAGTTTCCGTCTACCAAGTCGACTCACAAGGCTTTGGTCGGCCCAAGGCTGTAGTAGAAGACACTCGCCCAAGGTGCCACGCAGTGGGACTCAACCGGTACCATGTGGTTGGTAAACAAGCTACTTACCACACATAAAGTTTTAGATTTCACTCAATGTTATATGATGTCATTTGTTATTCAATATAGAAATGTAACAATCCTATTTTGATCTCTCCTCTCTATCTAATTCTGTTTCTTTATTATTTCAGATTCACGGATGACATTGGCACAAAACAACTTTTGTACATTGGAGACATCTGGAATATTTATAATTTAAAGACTAGAGGGAAATATTATAGAGAACAGATATAATATCCCAACTGTTATAAATCTAGGATTGAATTGCTGTGAAACATTTGATCTGAGCTGAGATTCATAGCAACATTTCTCCATCTCGTTATCTGTTGCTTTTGCATTCTAATTAAGTTGAATCTATTTGCAAAGGAGTTTGCAGAATTTTAAATATTGATAAAATAACAGTTGATCGCAGTAGAAATAAGGAATAAATGATAACAACAACAACAAAGAAAAAGAAATTATATTCTGTGTTGAGAGAAGAAAAACAAGGGAAAAGTTTAATGGTTGGATCCATTTGTATTCCTTAGAAAAATGTCAAAAGAATTAGAAGAATCACAACATGGTTGTGAAATCTGTGGTAAATCCTTCCCCACAGGTAATGATTTGGTTAAACACATTTGTTTTCATACAGGTGAGAAGCCATTTCACTGTGATACCTGTGGCAAATCCTTCTCTCAAAACGGTAGCTTGAGTAAACACAGGCGTACTCACACAGGAGAGAAACCATTTCACTGTGATATCTGTGGTAAATCTTTCACTTTAAACAGTACCTTATTTGTGCATAAAAATATTCATTCTGCAGAAAAACCATATAATTGTGATGTCTGTGGTAAATCATTCTCTGCAAGTAGCACCTTAATTAAACATATACGTATCCACACAGGAGAGAAACCATATGAATGTGATATCTGCGGACAGGCATTCACTGAGGATGGTCAATTAAAAAGTCACAGGCGTATTCACACAGGTGAGAGACCATATCAGTGTGATATCTGTAGTAAATCATTCTCTGTAAGTAGTACCTTAACTAAACATATACGTATCCACACAGGAGAGAAACCATGTGAATGTGATATTTGCGGGAAAGCATTCACTGAGGATGGTCAATTAAGAAGACACAGGCGTATTCACACAGGAGAGAGGCCATATCAGTGTGATATCTGTAGTAAATCATTTGCTGGAATTTCTGACTTGAATACACACAAACGTATTCATACAAGGGAGAAACCATATCAGTGTGATATCTGTAGCAAATCATTCTCTGCCAACTCTAGCTTCATTCGACACAAACGTGTTCATACAGGTGAGAAGCCACATCGCTGTGATATCTGTGGCAAAGCCTTCTCTCAAAACAGTGATTTAACTAAACACAAAGGTATTCACACAGTGTGATAAATCTGTGGTAAATCATTCTCTGGAATTACTGACTTGACTACAGACAAACGTTTTCATACAGGTGAGGAGCCATTTTACTGTGATACCTGTGGTAAATCCTCTGACAACCCCGAACTTAACACGACACCAACGTATTCATTCAGGGGAGAGACTATATCACTGTAGTATCTGGGGTTAAACATTCTCTCGGAGAAGTAACTTAACTACACATGCATCTGTCCATGTAAAAGTGTGATTGCATCATTGTCAAACATCGTTAAAACACCCAACAACAATTAATATTTGACAACCTGGTGACCTCTTCTGCAGGCAATGTTGTAGTTGTAAGAGATGAAGATGAATCTAATCCCACTACTTGCCAGCAAAGCAAGGCCCAACTCTGCCAGACATGAATGTTGGTCAAGTGTGGCCGGGAACCAAACCTAAAGAGATGCTCCCCTGTGGCTCTCAAAGCCTCAACACAAACAACAACAACAATAAGAACAACAGAATCAACAAAACTAATGCAGCTTCACTGCAACCAACAACAGCTGACTTGGCAGACACCCATAAAATTATTAACCATCTTACAAACAATAACTCTGAGCACCTTTTCAAACTCCACCTGTCTAACACCCATGGACATGTTTGCAAAGTCAGAAAACAGCACAGCTCCCATGACTTCAGGAAACATTTTTTCACGCTGAGAGTTGCTGAAGCATGGAACAAACTGCCGGCATCAGTTGTTAGTTGTCGGAGCACTGCATCCTTCAAAACTTCCATGCTTCCTGAGATTCGCCAACACTACACCTGATTTTCTCCCCTCCATACACACACAAGCATGTATCTGACTCATACACTGTTCGCTTTCCAGACATTTCTACATTACTGCATATGCTTTATACGCACTTTCTGACAAGTTGTGGTGCACATGAGCACTGTATACAATAATTTCATTATATTTAAGATTTTATTAAAAATATCGCAATGCTAAGTTATCTCCCTTGCATAGATAGAGTCGTGGACAAGATGTATATATGAAACGGTGCCCTCCAACCTTTTTTCTACAATGGACCGGCTTCGTGCCAGACAATAATTATGCGGACCGGTTGTGGTACATGGATGATTCCATTGCATTTCGATTCAGAGGGGAAATAATAAAAGAGTGATTTATTAAAGAGAAGACAAAGTGTATAATTTTTTTCTCTCTCATGTAGCGAATTTCTTTTGAATCTGAAAATTAGTTGAATTACATACTCTCTTTCTTGTTTCAGTAATTTGACTGCGGCCATGCTGGAGCACCGCCTTTAATCGAGCAACTCGACCCCGGGACTGATTCTTTTGTAAGCCCAGTACGTATTCCATCGGTCTCTTTTGCCGAACCGCTAAGTAACGGGGACATAAACACACCAGCATCGGTTGTCAAGCAATGCTACTGGGACAAACACAGACACACACGCATATATATATATATATATATATATATATATATATATATATATATATATATACATACGACGGGCTTCTTTCAGTTTCTGTCTACCAAATCCACTCACAAGGCTGTGGTCGGCCTGGGGCTATAGCAGAAGACACTTGCCCAAGGTGCCACACAGTGGGACTGAACCCGGAACCATGTGGTTGGTTAGCAAGCTACTTACCACTCCTGCGCCTATAAATAAAAAATATACATTAATTGCAAAATGTAGCCAATGTTATTATAGATAGTAATGGTAGATGTAAAATACTCAGTAATTATAGAATTATACTTTAATTATAAATGTGGTTACAGTTATGAGAGTATTGAGCAGAGATGAATATTGAATATTTAAACAATTCTTTTAAAATTCAAGTCCAATATTCAATTTAATTATTATATAATTTTAAACAAATGAATTATTTCTTTGCAGCCTGGTAGCAAAAGTTCCACAGGTGGGTTCCGATATGCGCTCCGTTGGTTGGGACTTCTCATATAAAATACAAAGTCCGTAGTTGCTCTCATATACAAGATTACATTGTCTGTCCTGTGTCCGTTTATGGTTCTAGAAGATATTTTATATTTATGGTTACATAAGATACATATTTTGAGAAGCAATTTCGACATAGTATTTGTATCCAGTTTAGAACAGAAGTGGAAACAGATAGAATCCCATCTCCCTGTCCGTTGCCAGGGGCTACAAACAGAGAAACAGGTAAAAGAAGAAAAGAATATATTCAGCTGAATTTTATTTGTTTATCAATATTTTGTTTTTGTTTGATCAATATATGGTCACTTCACCTGCTAGAAACAACAGCTAAATTCTATGCAATTTAAACCTTCTGGTCCTGAAAACTAGAGATTACTTGCTGATTTAATGCTGGATAAAGAACATCAGAAAAAACCCCCAAAAAACAGGAGAGTCATGGATGGAATGTAACTGCATCTGCTGAAGAAGTCTGAGGATTAATATGCAAGAGAAAGAGAAAGACTGTTGCAGTGAGGGAGGTGGGTTTGTGAGTGTAAGAGAAGAGGGGGAGGAAAAGGGAGGGGGATGCAGTGAGTGGTGAAGCTTTGTATATTGAGGAGCAGAAAGAGAGAAATGATACAGTTGGAAGTGGGAGACTAGAAGACAGAGAGAGGAGAGAGTGGTGTTGGGGAGGAGGTGGAGGAAAGGGATTGTAGTGGGGGGAGGGGAAGACATAATACACACCCTAATAAGGGACAGTCGAGGGGATTCCACTGAAATGAATGTCTGTCTTGGCATTGGTCCCATCTATTAACACCATCGCAGAAGTTACAAGGTCTTCTAAACACTATCAGTGGAATATATATACATATATATATATATATATATCCTTCAGAGAAAAAAAATCTCTGTAAATATTTAAAGAGCAACAGTATTGAATCACCAAATTAAGATTTAGATGAAGATCAGGATTTACTGAAGATTTTGGATTTCCATTTCCAGTCAACTTCTACCCCTGAAACTTCTCCAGTCTCAACAAATTGGGTCCAGATGTCATTGCAGAGCTTCTTGCATCAATCGAGGGCATTCATAATACAATCCATGGCATTTGCATTCTTCTTCATTCACCCGGGTCTCTTATTACTGAAGATTTTGGATTTCCATTTCCAGTCAACTTCTGCTCTGAAACTTCTCCAGTCTCAACAAATTGGGTCCAGATGTCATTGCAGAGCTTCTTGCATCAATCGAGGGCATTCATAATACAATTCATGGCATTTGCATTCTTCTTCATTCACCCGGGTCTCTTATTACTGAAGATTTTGGATTTCCATTTCCAGTCAACTTCTGCTCTGAAACTTCTCCAGTCTCAACAAATTGGGTCCAGATGTCATTGCAGAGCTTCTTGCATCAATCGAGGGCATTCATAATACAATTCATGGCATTTGCATTCTTCTTCATTCACCCGGGTCTCTTATTACTGAAGATTTTGGATTTCCATTTCCAGTCAACTTCTGCTCTGAAACTTCTCCAGTCTCAACAAATTGGGTCCAGATGTCATTGCAGAGCTTCTTGCATCAATCGAGGGCATTCATAATACAATTCATGGCATTTGCATTCTTCTTCATTCACCCGGGTCTCTTATTACTGAAGATTTTGGATTTCCATTTCCAGTCAACTTCTGCTCTGAAACTTCTCCAGTCTCAACAAATTGGGTCCAGATGTCATTGCAGAGCTTCTTGCATCAATCGAGGGCATTCATAATACAATTCATGGCATTTGCATTCTTCTTCATTCACCCGGGTCTCTTATTACTGAAGATTTTGGATTTCCATTTCCAGTCAACTTCTGCTCTGAAACTTCTCCAGTCTCAACAAATTGGGTCCAGATGTCATTGCAGAGCTTCTTGCATCAATCGAGGGCATTCATAATACAATTCATGGCATTTGCATTCTTCTTCATTCACCCAGGTCTCTTATTACTGTGCAGCACCACATATGTTTATGATAAAATTTCACTTCTACACAGAGAATATCCAGATTCTTGTCTTTGGTAAGGCTCCAAGGTCGTGTTTTTTGGGGGGTTTTTTTCACAAAACACTCGACAGATTCGAGAAATGGTTTGTCCGCAACCTTATGCCTCTTCTTGGGAGTGTAAGAAACAACATTGCCCTGTCTTCTTTTTTCTCCAAAACACAATCTTCAACTTGGTCCTGAATAGAATGGATAGAATACACATTCATGTGCTTGCCTGTCTGTGTTTGTGTATATATGCACCTCTGTCTCCTTGCGTGTGTGTGTGTGTTATGTAACTATGTACCATGTTTGTATGTATGGATGTGCATCTTTATATGTGAGGATCTGTGTCTCCAAATGTGTCTGTTCATATAGTCTACATACCTATCCGTCTGTATATTGATCTGTATATTGATAACAATTTGTTATCACACACACATATCTTTTTTTTACTATGTGAATAAATTTATGTTTACAAGTTATTTTCTGAATGGAATGGATTTTAAAAAGCAACCTGTGTCCAGGTAAACTATGTGAATGCCAGGTAAGAATCTACTAAAGTGGTTGGCATAAGGAAGGGCATCTGACTATAAAAAAACATCTCAACGTGGTAACTTTGATGAGTATGGTTACTGTTAAGGGCACAAAGGTTAAGCCGTGATTTACCAGAGAGAACGGTTTTAAGATTTCGGCTGTTGTTGGATGTTCTAATGAATTCTGACAATGATACAATCACACTTTCGCATGGACAGATGCATGTGTAGTTAAGTTACTTCTCTGAGAGAAAGATTTACCACAGATATCACAGTGATGTGGTTTTTCTCTCGTATGAATACGTTTGTGAGTAGTTAAGCTGTTGCTCTGAGAGAATGATTTATCACAGATGTCACAGTGATATGGTTTCTCCCCTGTATGAACACGTCTGTGCTTAATTAAGTTCTGTTTTGCAGTGAATGATTTACCACAGGTGTCACACTGATATGGTCTCTCCCCTGTGTGAATACGTTTGTGTCTAGTCAAGTCATTAATTCCAGAGAATGATTTACCACAGATAACACAGTGATACGGTCTCTCTCCCGTGTGAATACGTCTGTGTCTTACTAAGACTCCGCATTCAGAAAATGATGTACCACAGATATTGCAGCGATATGGCTTCTCTCCTGTGTGAATACGTTTGTGTGTTGTTAAGGCATTACCTTCAGAGAATGACTTACCACAGGTGACACATTGAAATGGCTTTTCTCCTGTATGAAAACGTTTGTGTCTGTGTAAGTGACCATTCTCAGTGAATGCCTTACCACAGATATCACAGGGATATGGTTTCTCTCCTGTGTGAATACGTTTGTGTTTAGTTAACGTACTACTTGCAGAGAATGATTTACCACAGACATCACAGTGATGTGGCCGCTCCCCAGTATGAATACGTTTATGTTCAGTTAAGTGATGTCTTAGAGAGAATGATTTACCACAGGTATCACAGTCAAATGGCTTCTCACCTGTATGAACACGAATGTGTTTAATCAACTCAGTACTTCTAAAGAATGATTTACCACAGATTTCACACCAATGTTTTGATTTTCTCAGTTCTTTTGACATTTCTCTAAAGGATACAAATCAACCCAACCATTGAAGTTTCTCACAATATTAAATTTTTCTTCTCTGACCAAATCATATAATTTCCTTTTTCTTGTTCTTTTGTAATAATTTACTCCTTAGAAATATTTCTACTGCTATCAACTGTGATCATTATAAATATCTAAAGATGCTGCAAACCCCTTTAAAAATATATTCAAATTTAATTAGAAAGCAAAAGCACCAGGTAAGGAGATGGAGAAATGTTGGTATGAATCTCAGGTGAGAGCCAATATTTCACAGTAATTCAATCCCAGATTTATAGCAGTAGGGTTATTATATTTGTTCCCTAAAACGTTTTCCTTTAGTCTTTAAAATATGGTAAATATTCCAAATGTCTCCTATGAACAAAAGTCGTTTTATGCCAATGTCATCCGTTAATCTGAAATAATAAAGAAACAGTATTTAGATAGAGAGGAGAGATCAAAAGAGAAATGTTATAACATTTCTATATTGACATCATTGGGTGAAATCTAAAAATTTGTAGACTACAACTACTCCATCACACTTGTGTGTGTGTATATATATATATATATATATATATATATATATATATACGCACATACATTGGATGAGGAGAGCTGTGTAAATAAAGTACCACTCCCAAACAGTTGAATGAATCCGGGGTTGAGGTAGCCCCAGGAAGACATGGGATGAGGTAGTGAAGCATGGCCTTTGAACATTATGCCTCACAGAGGCAATGACAAAAAAACCGAGACCTCTGGAGATATGCTGCGACTGCGAAGAACTGGCAAAGTGCCATTTCTCATAAGGTCCACTGCGACAAGAATACTCGTGCAATTCATTGATGCAATTTCGACTGTGAATCGATTTTACGTTTGTAAAATAGGAAATTAGGCCGTGTTGTGTTGAGGGTGTAATTCCGTCTGTTCTTTGGTGAAACTTAGTCTAACTTTGGAAGATTCTGCTCAACATCGCTCACTGAAGCGTAGTGTTGTGTGCTCTGGAGGAGGAAAACAATCCGAATTAGATATGACCAGAGAAGGGGGAGGCAGCAAGGAAGGCCACAGTCGTCCCTCAGGACCCACAAAGTGTAAAGATGAAAACCTGGTCATCTTATACACGGTATAAGTATTCCCGGATTTCTGGAAGCCGGATAAGAGATCCGGCACCTACGATCGATCGATCGATAGATAGGTGTGGATATCTTACTTGTTATGCTACACAAATCAATATTTAGAGTGAAAATATGTTTACTCACCTCAAAATCTCGTGAAAAACAAACAAAAACACTTTACGGTTCTTCTCCCGCGTCAGGCAGGATGTAGCGGAAACGGAAGTGTGGGGTGTCATGTGATAAAAGTAATCCGCCCCCTCTTTCGACCTGCGGATATCCCCCCCCCCCGTCCCCAGAACCAACTCCTTAAGGGGTACTTATTCCCTCCGCTCCAAAAGGGGAGGAGGAAATAGGTACTATGAAAACTCTGCGCTCGATATAATCGTCTCGTCCCCTTCTCCCCAAATCGCTCCCTTCTGGCAAAATTTGAAACCCTTATTTCATAATAATAATAATAATAATAACGAAATTATTGTATCCAGGGCTCAGGTGCCCCACAACCTGTCAGAAAGTGTGTAATAAAGCATATGGAGTAATGTAGAAATGCCTGGGAAGCGAACAGTGTATGAGTCAGATACGTGTTTGTGTGTGTATGGAGGGGAGAAAGATCAGGTGTAGTGTTGGTGAATCTCAGGAAGCATGGAATATTATGATCAATAATTGCCTAAGAGGCTAAATTACGGTATGGGTACCGTTGCAGTCAAACTGGTGAACGGTCTTTTGTTTACATTTGAAGAAGAAGATCGTTGCTCACCGTAAAAATTTCTTCTTTTTTTTTTATATATGTGGGGTGGGGGAAGGGTGTATTTTTCAAGTCGGCATATTCCCGGATTTCTGGAAGCCAGACAAGAAGTCCGGCACGTATGATCAATCGATAGATAGGTATGTAAAGGCGGCGAGCTGGCAGAATCGTTAGCACGCCGGGCGAAATGTGTAGCCGTATTTCGTCCGCCGCTACGTTCTGGGTTCAAATTCCGCCGAGGTCGACTTTTCCTTTAATCCTTTCGGGGTCGATAAATAAAGTACCAGTTATGCACTGGGGTCGATGTAATCGACTTAATCCGTTTGTCTGTCCTTGTTTGTCCCCTTCTGGGCAATAAAGAAACACGTATGTATATCTTACATGTTATTCTAAAGAAATCAATAAGGCGGCGAGCTGGCAGAATCGTTAGCACGCCGGCCGCAATGCTTAGCAGTATTTCGTCTGCCGCAACGTTCTGAGTTCAACTTTGCCTTTAATCCTTTCGGGGTCGATAAATAAAGTACCAGTTACGCACTGGAGTCGATGTAATCGACTTTTTCCCTTTGTCTGCCTTTGTTTGTCCCCTCTATGTTTAGCCCCTTGTGGGCAATAAAGAAATATATGCAATACAAATCAATATTTAGTGTGAAAATATATTTACTCACACCAAAATCTCCGTGTAAAACATACAAAAATATGTTATTGATATTCTCCTGGGTGAAACAGGTTGTAACGGAAAACACTCGGCGAGAAACGGAAGAAAATTTGAAGAAAGAAGGGAAAAAAATAGTAATAATATTTTGATGCAAATCACCATGGTTACTGTGGTTAATATCTTGGCTGTGATAAACGCATCTTCGTTGTTCCCAGCAACGGCCTTGGTGACGATGTTCTAAAAGATATATTTTATACTTAATTGTGGTTAACCAAGCATAAGGCGGCGAGCTGACAGAAACGTTAGCGCGCCGGGCGAAATTCTTAGCGGTATTTCGTCTGCCGCTATGTTGTGAGTTCAAATTCTGCCGAGGTCGACTTTGTCTTTTAACCCTTCGGGGTCGATAAATTAAGTACCAGTTACGCAGTAATCGACTTAATTAGCCCCTTGTGAGCAGTAAAGAAATAAGAATCTTTTACGTGCTGTCAAAACTGGTATTTCACTCGTCGCTACGGCCTGACTTCAAATTCCACCTTTCATCCTTTCAGGGTCGACGAAATTCATAATATTGAATTACTAACATCGATATTTGGGGGAATTTGCCGATTTAGGTTCGAATCTACTTTATATCTAAATTAATTCACTACAATATATATATATATATGTAAAATATGGTATAATTTAAGCATGACAAATTTTTACCTGTTTCTCTGCAGACTGAAAATAATGAACAACCTAAATCGATTTTCAAACATTATTAGGTTCTCATCATCAGCAAAAACCCTGCGAGAGTCAAGTCTGTTGGTTCGAGGAGCACAACTATTCAACTCCATTCCGGTACATGTCAGAAATCTATCAGGATGCAGTGTGGAATCATTCAAATTGCAGCTGGATAGATACTTAAGCACCATAAGAGATGAACCCCATCTCCCAGGATATACACAACGAGCACAAACTGACTCAAACTCGCTCCTACACATGTCAAAATTAAACAGAGAATACAACCTGGCAACCACACCAGACTTTGAGGGTGGAGTCTTCGACTTGGCCTGAGCATGGACTCAAACTCAAATGAAATGAAATGAAATATATATGTGTGTGTATATATATATATATATATATATATATATATATAAACAATCGCAGCATGGAAGGTGTTTCTAAGCCATTTAAGAAACACACAAAAACCGTTAGATTCACTTCAACATTTAAATTTAATTTGTCAAAATATTTTCGTCGCTTTCAGACCACGACCTGTTCACTGACAAAATTCTGTCCTGCAGTGAATATGTCTCAGCCTCAAAGAAATGAAAATATATTAACAAATTAAATTTAATTGTTGAAGTGAATCTCACGGTTTTTGTGTGTTTCTTAAATGGCTTATAAACACCTTCCATGCTGCAATTGTTTTCCTTCCAGCACACGATCTCAGATCAGGTCACTTGCTATGCAAGTACATCTCCATAATAAAAATATATATCATCCTTTCCCTGAACAGCCACCTCAGGGGCACCCAACAAGATGAAGGGGCTCACTCACTCGCTATAGAGTAACTACTCAGACACGAGTCAGCGCCACCAATGATGATATACATATTGTCATGATAATGGAATTGCTTTTATTTTTACTCCTGAATATTTTGGAAGATTTAAAAGCAGAAGTTTCTAAGCAGCCATGGATCCAATTATTGCTAAGCGTTCGCTTCATCATCATCATCATCGTTTAACATCCGTTTTCCGCGCTAGCACGGGTTGATGGTTCGACCGGGGATCTGGGAGGCCAGGGGCTGCACCAGAATCCAGTCTGATCTGGCAGTATTTCTACAGCTGGATGCCCTTCCTAACGCCAACCACTCCATGAGTGTAGTGGGTGCTTCTTACGTGTCACTGGCACAAGTGCCAGGGGAGTCTGGCAGCGGCTACGATCGGTTGGTGCTATTAACAATTTCATAAAATTGACATGGCTTAATACTTTGTCCGCATCAGCATTTATAAGTGGTACAATTAAAAGTATCAAAGTTAACTTAAATATTCATTGTCTGAAAGTCTCCACTTTTGGATGTGTGCATGTATATATATATGTACATACATACATATATATGTATATACATACATATATATGTATATACATACATATATATGTATATACATAGGCGCAGGAGTGGCTGTGTGGTAAGTTGCTTGCTTACCAGCCATATGGTTCCGGGTTCAGTCCCACTGCATGGCATCTTGGGCAAGTGTCTTCTGCTATAGCCTCGGACTGACCAATGCCTTGTGAGTGGATTTGGTAGACGGAAACTGAAAGAAGTCTGTCATATATATGTATATATATATGTGCGTGTGTGTATGTGTTTGTCCCTCTAGCATTGGACAAATTTCAACTATATATATATCATCATCATCATCATTTAGCATCCGCTTTTCATGCTAGCATGGGTTGGACGGTTCAACTGGGGTCTGGGAAGCCAGAAGGCTGCACCAGGCCCAGTCTGATCTGGCAATGTTTCTACGGCTGGATGCCCTTCCTAACGCCAACCACTCCGTGAGTGTAGTGGGTGCTCTTTACGTGGCTGCTGGGGGCTAAACACAGAGGGGCCAAACAAGGACAGACAAAAGGGATTAAGTCGATTACATCGACCCCAGTGTGAAACTGGTACTTTATTTAATTGACCCCAAAAGGATGAAAAGCAAAGTCGACCTCGGCGGAATTTGAACTCGGGTCAACTTTGTCTTTCATCCTTTCGGGGTCGATAAATAAAGTACCAGTTTCGCACTGGGGTCGATGTAATCGACTTAATCCCTTTGTCTATCCTTGTTTGTCCCCTCTGTGTTTAGCCCCTTGTGGGTAGTAAAGAAATATATATGTATATATAGTTGAAATTTACAGAAAAGCAAAACACAAAGACGGGTGTGTGAACAAGCAAGTTTATTGGTTTCAAACTCAGGAAAGTGAGTCTTTTATGTTTCAAGCCTATGCTCTTCAGCAGAGAGGAAAAATAGAAAATAAACAGAGAGAGAGAGAGAGAAAAGAAAAGAAAAAGATTTAGCGGTCAAGTATGACAGGAGAGGTAGAAAGAAGGGGAGGTAAAGCATTGGTGATCCCAAAATGCAGATACAGACGTGTGTGCATATATGAGAATGTGTGTGTGTGTGTGTGTATAGGGGTTAGTGACGTTGACGTATGGATGTGCGCTTGTGTGTGTGTGTCTGTAATGTGTGAGTGTGTAGATGGTTATGTGTAGGTGTGTGGTATAGGTACTGTGAAGTAGTCAGTGCTAGTGCATGTGGAGTGGTGGGGTGTACCAATGAAGAGAGAATTTGGGTAGGAGTGAAGAGAGTAAGGAGTTGTGAGAGCAAGAGAGGAGAGGAGAGGTGGGTAGCAGCCATGATTCAGCAGGTGAAAAGGTTTTAAAATATTGTTTGCTGTTGGGTGTTTTAATGAATTTTGACAACGATATAATCAAACTTTTACATGGATGGATGCATGCCTGGTTAAGTTACTTCTCTGAGAGAATGATTTACCACAGACATCACATTGATACGGTCTCTCCCCTGTATGAATACGTTTGTGACTAGTTAAGCTGTTATTCTCAGAGAATGATTTACCACAGATGTCACAATTATATGGTTTTTCACCCGTATGAGTACGTTTGTGTTTAGTCAAATCACCATCTCGAGAGAATGACTTACCACAGACATCACAGTGAAATGGCTTTTCTCCAGTATGAATAACTTTGTGTTGACTTAAACAAGAAATTCTAGAGAATGATTTACCACAGACATCACAATTATATGGTCTTTCTCCTGTATGAGTACGTTTGTGTTGAGTGAAGTCACCAATTCGAGAGAATGATTTATCGCAGACATCACATTGAAATGGCTTTTCTCCAGTGTGAATACGTTTGTGTTGAATTAAATAGGAGGTTGTCGAGAATGATTTACCACAGATAACACAGTGATATGGTTCTTCTCCCGTATGAGTACGTGTGTGTGTAGTCAGGTCACTACTCCCACAGAATGATTTACCACAGACATCACAGTGAAATGGCTTTTCTCCAGTATGAATAATTTTGTGTTGAATCTACGACGACAAGCTGAACCATAATTACATACCATTTCATAGCAGCTGACGTTGGCTGCACAAGCGTGCAGTATTAAATAGAAAAGCGATTAATATGAATCACCAGAAGACATTTTTGTGTATGAATATATTGTTTATTCTGTGTTCACCTTTTGTGGTGGAAGCATGGAGTATGATACATAAACATGTGTTTACATACAAGGAAAGTTTTGATTTTTGCTTTTGCACTGAAAGAAGTAACATATAACATTTGTATTACAGTGTGTACGCATGTGTGTAAGGAGAACAGTCATTTTGAGAATGTGTGATAAATTATCTCTCAAATTCAGAAGGCAAGCGAAATGATTTTAAAAGACCGACTCAGAAAAGTAGAGAAAGATAATGTAAAAAATTCCCAGTAGGCGCAGGAGTGGCTGTGTGGTAAGTAGCTTGTTTACCAACCACATGGTTCCAGGTTCATTCCCACTGCGTGGCATCTTGGGCAATTGTCTTCTGCTATAGCCCCGGGCCGACCAGTGCCTTGTGAGTGGATTTGGTAGACGGAAACTGAAAGAAGCCTGTCGTATATATGTATATATATATATATATATATATATATATATATATATATATATATATATATGTGTGTATATATATATATATATATATATATATATATATATATATATATATATATATATATATATATGTATATATATATATGTGTGTGTGTGTTTGTCCCCCTAGCATTGCTTGACAACCGATGCTGGTGTGTTTACGTCCCCGTCACTTAGCGGTTCGGCAAAAGAGACCGATAGAATAAGTACTGGGCTTACAAAGAATAAGTCCCGGGGTCGATTTGCTCGACTAAAGGCGGTGCTCCAGCATGGCCACAGTCAAATGACTGAAACAAGTAAAAGAGCATAAAATCAGCATCATTTTCCTGTCTATCGCCAGTTTCTGAAGGGAGAGGGGCAATAAGATGGAGAATTCCTCAGAACATTGGACAAAATGCTTAGTGATATTCCGTTTGTCTTTTATGTTCTGAGTTCAGTTTCTGCAGAGGTCAACTTTGGCTTTCATCCTTTCCTGGCCAATTATTGAATCACCAATTTAGATTTAGATGAAGACCAAGAACTACCGAAGCCTTTCAATTTCAATTTCCAGTCATCTTCCGCTCAGAAATTTCTCCAGTCTCAACAAATTTGGACAAGATGTCAGTGCAGAGCTTCTTACTTTGACGGAGGACATTCGCAGTTATGGTTCATGGCATCTGCATTCTTCTTCATTCAGCCAACTCTCTTATTACTGTGCATCACAAAATGTTTATGACAAATGTAATTTGTACAGTGAAAATATCCCGTTTCTTGTCCTTGGTAAGGGTCCTATGTTGATTTTCTATCACTAAGCTCACCACAAGTTCAAGAAATGGTTTATCCACAATCTCACGCTACTTCAGAGTGTAAAGAACAACATTTCCTTGTCTTTCTTTTCTCCTCAGCTCCAAAACACAATCTTCATCTTGGTCCTTTCCTTCACTTTATAAAGACAGATGAAATCCTGATAAACATTTTACCAGACATGCCAAAAACTCTGCCCCAGATTGTGGTCTTAATATTTGCCCCCAACATTAAACATAACAACAGTATCTTTCCTATGTCCTTCAACTATGTTATATGGAATAGATATATAAGCAGGTTTACATTTGAAACATGCTGTGAAGGGGTCAATGAGTACTGTTCAGGGCAGAATAGTCAAGCCATGATTCAGCAGAGGAAATGGTTTTAAAATATTGGCTATTGTTCAGTGTTCTAATGAATTTTGACAATGATCCAAATCACACCTTTACATGGATAGATGCATGTCTAGTTAAGTTACTTCTCTGAGAGAATGACTTTCTACAGGCACCTTAGTGAAATCATCTCTCTCCTGTATGAATACGTTTGTGACTAGTTAAGCTGCTGCTCTGAGAGAATGCTTTGCCACAGATGTCGCAATTATATGGTTTTTCTCCCGTATGAGTACGTCTGTGTTTAGTCAAGTCACCAATTCGAGAGAATGATTTACCACAGACATCACAGTGAAATGGCTTTTCTCCAGTGTGAATACGTTTATGTTGAATTAAATGAGAGCTTGTGCAGAATGATTTTTCACAGACATCACAGTGAAATGGTTTTTCTCCCGTATGAATACGTCTGTGTGTAGTCAAGTCACCGAATCGAGAAAAAGATTTTTCACAGACATCACAGTGAAATGGTTTCTCACCTGTATGAGTACGGATGTGTTTAGTTAAGCTCCCTTTGGTAGAAACTGACTTACCACAGATAACACAGTGAAATGGCTTTTCTCCTGTATGAATACGTATGTGTTGACTTAAGCTACTGGCATGAGAGAATGATTTGCCACAGGTATCGCAGTGAAATGGTTTCTCACCTGTATGAACATATTTGTGCGAAATTAAGTAATCTTTTGTAGAGAATGACTCACCACAGGTGACACATGAAAATGGCTTTTCTCCTGTATGGAAATGCTTGTGTCTTGTTAAGTTACCATTCGTAGAGAATGATTTACCACAGGTATCACAGTGAAATGGCTTTTCACCTGTATGAACATATTTGTGTGCAATTAAGCTGTCTTTTGCAGAGAATGATTTACCACAGGTATGACAGTGAAATGGCTGCTCACCTGTATGAATATATTTGTGTGCAATTAAGCTACCCTTTGAAGACAATGATTTACCACAGGTATCACAGGGGTATGGTTTCTCACCTGTATGAATACGCATGTGTTTTCTTAAGTTGCCGTTTTGAGAGAATGATCTACCACAGGTATCACAGTGATATGGTTCCTCTCCTGTATGAATACGTATGTGTGTTCTTAATTTAACATTGTGAGAAAATGATTTACCACAGGTAACACAGCGAAATGGCTTCTCACCTGTTTGAACACAAATGTGTTCAACCAAATTACTATTTGTAGAGAATGATTTACTACAAATTTTACAATGATATCCTAATTTCCCTAACGCTTTTGACATGTTCAATTAGAATGCAAACATACCAGATAATGAAAGGGAGTAATGTTTCTATAAATCTCAGCTCAAAGCTTTCTAACTGTTGGGTTATTATATCTGTTCTCTAAAACATTTTCTTTTGGTCTTCAAAAAACATGGTAAATATTCCAGATGTATCCAATGTACAACAGATGTGCCAATGTCATCTGTGAATCTGAAATAATAAAGAAACAATATTAGACATAGAGAGGGGTGATCAATACGGAAATGTTACGACATTTCTATATTGAATAACAAATGACATCAAATAACTTTAGGTGAAATCTGAAAATTTGTAGACTACAACTACTCCATCACACTGTGTGTGTGTGTGTGTGTATATATATATATATATATATATATATATATATATATATATATATGTATGTATATATATATACAGACTGCCGGCATCGGTTGTTAGTTGTCGGAACACTGCATCGTTCAAAACTTCCATGCTTCCTGAGATTCGCCAACACTACACCTGATTTTCTCCCCTCCATACACACACAAGCATGTATCTGACTCATACACTGTTCACTTCTCAGACAATTGTACATTACTGCATATGCTTTATACGCACTTTCTGACAGGTTGTGGTGCACCTGGGCAATGTATACAATAATTTAATTATATATATATATATTTTCACACTAAATATTGATTTGTAAAGCATAACAGGTAAGATATCCACACCTATCTATCGATCGGGGTGCCGGACCTCTTACCTGGCTTCCAGAAAAAGAAAGGGGGCGGCAGCAAGGAAGGCCACAGTAAGGCCACAGTCCCTCAGGACCCACAAAGTGTAAAGATGAAAACCTGGTCATCTTCAGAAAAAGGAAGGGCGGAACCGAATACTCGATACACGGTATAAGTATTCCCGGATTTCTGGAAGCCGGATAAGAGATCCGGCACCTACGATCGATCGATAGATAGGTGTGGATATCTTACGCGTTATGCTACACAAATCAATATTTAGAGTGAAAATATGTTTACTCACCTCAAAATCTCCGTGAAAAACAAACAAAAACACGTTTTGTTTCTTCTCCAGAGTCAAAAAAGCTGCAGCGGAACCGGAAGTACGGGGTATCATATGACAACAATAAACTCAACGCTCTCTAGTGAATAAAACCAAAAAACTTACGATAAATGGAGGGAAATGGTCATTTTTCCGATCGACGGACAACCGAAGAGAAGGTGTTGTGGATCTCCACCTCGGCATCCGAAACTCAGAGTTTTATCTTGGCTACCGAATAATAGTCACATATTACATTTACAGATATATATATACTGTGAAAATGGTAAAGGTAGAAAATTTAGAATAATTTTAGTAATAATGTCAATAGTCAACGTATGTTCATATTGAGGAGTGTATGAGCAATTTAAGTATTTATACACGAAAGGGATGCCCTTTCCCAGGACACCTTACATGCTAGAAAGGGCAGTCAAAGCCCAAACCACGAATAAAAGCAATTTCAAAAGGAATGAAAATATAAAATATTGGCAATCTTTCGTCTCTTGTAGAGCTTTCCGTCGATTTCCGTAAAAAATTTTTTTTTTTTACACATGGGCTTGCGGGAACTTTTCAAGTTATGAGAGCGAAAGAGACTAAGAGAAAGCGATTGTATGACGAGGGAAGTTCTTTTGAAGTTACCGTTCAGGGGAAGCATTGATGTACATGTGTGTGTGTGTGTGTTTGGTGGGGTGTGGGAGACAGGCAGTATGTTGTGTAAGTGAAGTGCTTCTGTTAGTGTGTGTGAAGAGACAGAGTAATGTGTGAAATAAAGAGATAACTAAAATTTTTTACTCGGTGTATGTGTATATGTATGTATGCATGTATGTGTGTGTGTGTATGTATCTATGTATGTGTGTATATGTATGTATATTACTTCAAAAGTTCCCGCAAGCCCATATGTAACAAAAAAATTTTTTTTACGGAAATCGACGGAAAGGTCTACTAGAGACGAAAGATCGCCAAAATATTTTTGTAGTTACCCTCAAACTCAATTTTCTGTTTCAATTTGCAAATAAATAAATTTTCAATCCGTACTTCATCAGATTAATGCAGATTTATGCAGCAAATTGCACCAAAATCACGCGTGCTGCATACTTGTGCATTATAATCTTCAAATCCATGGCACTGATGATGTATGGATAGCAAATTAATTCATTTTCATTCCCTTTGAATTTGCTTTTATTCGTGGGTTGGGCTTTGACTGCCCTTTCTAGCATGTAAGGTGTCCTATCAAAGGTTACCACTTTTGTGTATATATATTTCTCTCTCTCTCTCTCTATATATATATATATAGAGAGAGAGAGAGAGAGAGGCGCAATGGCCCAGTGGTTAGGAGCAGCGGACTCGAAGTCGTAGGATCGCGGTTTCGATTCCCAGACCGGGCGTTGTGAGTGTTTATTGACCGAAAACACCTAAAAGCTCCACGAGGCTCCGGCAGGGGGTGGTGGCGATCCCTGCTGTACTCTTTCACCACTCTTCCTTCTGTTCCAGCGGGGTGGCGTCATTCGAAGGCTAAAACAATGCGAACGCATTGTGACCAGCGATGTGTAACTACATCTGATGGACTTGTCGGTCACGTGATATATATATATATATACACACACACACACTCAATGTCTAGGTGTAGTTGTGAGGATAACTACAAAAATATTTTATATTTTCATTCCTTTTGAAAGTGCTTTTATTCGTGATTTGGGCTTTGACTGCCCTTTCTAGCATGTAAGGTGTCCTGGGAAAGGCCACCTCTTTCGTGTATAAATACTTAAATTCTTTACATATATGTATGTATATACACATATACATACACACTCAATGTGCATGTGTAATTGTGGTTTACAAATTTTTACATTTCACCCAATGTTATATGATGTCATTTGTTAATTAATAAAGAAATGTTGTAACATTTCTCTTTTGATCTCTCCTCTAAATCTAAATATTGTTTCTTTATTATTTCAGATTCACAGATGACATTGGCACAAAACGACTTTTGTTCATTGGAGACATCTGGAATATTTACCATGTTTTTTTGAAGACGAAAGGAAAACGTTTTAGAGAACAGATATAATAACCCAACTGCTATAAATCCAGGATTGAATTACTGTGAAATATTTGCCCTGAGTGAAGATTCATAGCAACATTTGCCCATCTCGTTATCTGGGGCTTTTGCATTCTAATTAAACTTGAATATATTTACAAAGGGAGTTTGCAGAATTTTGGATATCAATAAAATCAAGGTTGATAACAGTTGAAATATTTCCAAGGAATAAATTACAAGAACGAGAATAAGAAAATTACATTCTGTGGTGAGAGAAGAAAGATAAGGGGAAAATTTAATACTGTGAGAAACTTCAATGGTTGGGTCTGTTTGTATCCCTTAGAAAAATGTCAAAAGCATTAGGAAAATTAGGATATCATTGTAAAATTTGTGGTAAATCATTCTCTACAAATAGTAACTTGGTTAAACACATTCGTGTTCATACAGGTGAGAAACCATTTCGCTGTGTTACCTGTGGTAAATCATTCTGTCAAAACGGTAACTTAATTAAACACATACGTATTCATACAGGAGAGAAACCACATCGCTGTGTTATCTGTGGTAGATCATTTTCTACAAAAGATAGCTTAATTAGACACAAATATATTCATACAGGTGAGAAGCCATTTCACTGTGATACCTGTGGTCAATCATTCTCTGAAAAGAACAATTTAACTAAACACATACGTATTCATACAGGTGAGAAACCATACGAGTGTGATGTCTGTGGTGAATCATTCTCTGAAAAGAAAAACTTAACTAAACACAAATGTATTCATACAGGGGAGACACCATATCACTGTGATGTCTGTGGTAAAACACTTTCTACAAAATGTAGCTTAACTAAACACATGCGTATTCACACAGGAGAAAAACCATTTCACTGTGATGTCTGTGGTAAATCATTCTGTGGGAGTAGTGACCTGACTACACACACACGTACTCATACGGGAGAAAAACCATATCATTGTGTTATCTGTGGTAAATCATTCTCGACAACCTCCTATTTAATTCAACACAAATGTATTCACACTGGAGAAAAGCCATTTCAATGTGATGTCTGCGATAAATCATTCTCTCGAATTGGTGACTTCACTCAACACAAACGTACTCATACAGGAGAAAGACCATATAATTGTGATGTCTGTGGTAAATCATTCTCTAGAATTTCTTGTTTAAGTCAACACAAGGTTATTCACACTGGAGAAAAGCCATTTCAATGTGATGTCTGTGGTAAATCATTCTCTCGAGATGGTGACTTGACTAAACATAGACGTACTCATACGGGAGAAAAACCATATCATTGTGACATCTGTGGTAAATCATTCTCTGAGAATAACAGCTTAACTAGTCACAAACGTATTCATACAGGGGAGAGACCGTATCAATGTGATGTCTGTGGTAAATCATTCTCTCAGAGAAGTAACTTAACCAGGCATGCATCCATCCATGTAAAAGTTTGATTATATCGTTGTCAAAATTCATTAAAACACCCAACAGCAAACAATATATTCTTTCTACCTCTCCTGTCATACTTGACCGCTAAATCTTTTTCTTTTCTTTTCTCTCTCTCTCTCTCTGTTTATTTTCTCTTTTTCCTCTCTGCTGAAGAGCATAGGCTTGAAACATAAAAGACTCTCACTTTCCTGTGTTTGAAACCAATAAACTTGCTTGTTCACACACCCGTCTTTGTGTTTTGCTTTTCTGTAAATTTCAACTATATATATATTTCTTTACTACCCACAAGGGGCTAAACACTGAGGGAACAAACAAGGATAGACAAAGGGATTAAGTCGATTACATCGACCCCAGTGCGAAACTGGTACTTTATTTATCGACCCCGAAAGGATGAAAGACAAAGTTGACCTGAGTTCAAATTCTGCCGAGGTCGACTTTGCCTTTCATCCTTTCGGGGTCGATAAGTAAAGCACCAGTTTCGCACTGGGGTCGATGTAATTGACTTAATCCCTTTGTCTGTCCTTGTTTGGCCCCTCTGTGTTTAGCCCCCACCAGCCACGTAAAGAGCACCCACTATACTCACGGAGTGGTTGGCGTTAGGAAGGCCATCCAGCCGTTGAAACATTGCCAGATCAGACTGGGCCTGGTGCAGCCTTCTGGCTTCCCAGACCCCAGTTGAACTGTCCAACCCATGCTAGCATGGAAAGCGGACGCTAAATGATGATGATGATGATGATATATATATAGTTGAAATTTGTTCAATGCTAGAGGGGCAAACACATACACACACACATATATATATAACCATATATATGACAGGCTTCTTTCAGTTTCCGTCTACCAAATCCACTCACAAGGCATTGGTCGGCCCGAGGCTATAGCAGAAGACACTTGCCCAAGATGCCATGCAGAGGGACTGAACCCAGAACCATGTGGCTGGTAAGCAAGCTACTTACCACAGAGCCACTCCTGCGCCTATGTATATACATATATATGTATGTATATACATATATATGTATGTATGTACATATATATATACATGCACACATCCAAAAGTGGAGACTTTCAGACGATGAATATTTAAGTTAATTTTGATACTTCTAATTGTACCACTTATAAATGCTGATGCGGACAAAGTATTAAGCCATGTCAATTTTATGAAATTGTTAATAGCACCAACCGATCGTAGCCGCTGCCAGACTCCCCTGGCACTTGTGCCAGTGGCACGTAAGAAGCACCCACTACACTCATGGAGTGGTTGGCGTTAGGAAGGGCATCCAGCTGTAGAAATACTGCCAGATCAGACTGGATTCTGGTGCAGCCCCTGGCTTCCCAGATCCCCGGTCGAACCATCAACCCGTGCTAGCGCGGAAAACGGATGTTAAACGATGATGATGATGATGAAGCGAACGCTTAGCAATAATTGGATCCATGGCTGCTTAGAAACTTCTGCTTTTAAATCTTCCAAAATATTCAGGAGTAAAAATAAAAGCAATTCCATTATCATGACAATATGTATATCATCATTGGTGGCGCTGACTCGTGTCTGAGTAGTTACTCTATAGCGAGTGAGTGAGCCCCTTCAACTTGTTGGGTGCCCCTGAGGTGGCTGTTCAGGGAAAGGATGATATATATTTTTATTATGGAGATGTACTTGCATAGCAAGTGACCTGATCTGAGATCGTGTGCTGGAACGAAAAATATAAAATATATATATAGGCGCAGGAGTGGCTGTGTGGTAAGTAGCTTGCTAACTAACCACATGGTTCGGGGTTCAGCCTCACTGCGTGGCATCTTGGGCAAGTGTCTTCTGCTATAGCCCCAGACCGACCAGTGCCTTGTGACGGAAACTGAAAGAAGCCTGTCATATATATGTATATATATATATATATATATGTATATATATATATATGTGTGTGTGTGTGTGTCTGTGTTTGTCCGCCCACTCAACATCGCTTGAGAACCGATGCTGGTGTCTTTACGTCCCCGTCACTTAGTGGTTCGGCAAAAAGAGACCGATAGAATAAGTACTGGGCTTACAAAAGAATAAGTCCCGGGGTCGATTTGCTCGACTAAAGGCGGTGCTCCAGCATGGCCGCAGTCAAATGACTGAAACAAATAAAAGAGAGTAATTTCTTTAAGAACATGGCCACCAAGGCCGTTGCTGGGAACAACAAAGATGCGTTTATCACAGCCAAGATATTAACCACAGTAACCATGGTGATTTGCATCAAAATATTATTACTATTTTTTTCCTTCTTTCTTCAAATTTTCTTCCGTTTCTCGCCGAGTGTTTTCCGTTACAACCTGTTTCACCCAGGAGAATATCAATAACATATTTTTGTATGTTTTACACGGAGATTTTGGTGTGAGTAAATATATTTTCACACTAAATATTGATTTGTATAGCATATATTTATTTATTGCCCACAAGGGGCTAAACATAGAGGGGACAAAGAAAGGCATTAAGTCGATTACATCGACCCCAGTGGATAGCTGGTACTTTATTTATCGACCCCGAAAGGATGAAAGGCAAAGTCGACCTCGGCGGAATTTGAACCCAGAACGTAGCGGCGGACGAAATACGGCTACACATTTCGCCCGGCGTGCTAACGATTCTGCCAGCTCGCCGCCTTTACATACCTATCTATCGATTGATCATACGTGCCGGACCTCTTACCTGGCTTCCAGAAATCCGGGAATATGCCGACTTGAAAAAGACACCCTTCCCCCATCCCACATATATAAAAAAAATAGAAATTTTTACGGTGAGCAACGATCTTCTTCTTCAAATGTAAACAAAAGAATGTTCACCAGTTTGACTGCAACGGTACCCATACCGTAATTTAGCCTCTTAGCAATTATTGATCATAATATTCCATGCTTCCTGAGATTCACCAACACTACACCTGATCTTTCTCCCCTCCATACACACACAAACACGTATCTGACTCATACACTGTTCGCTTCCCAGGCATTTCTACATTACTCCATATGCTTTATTACACACTTTCTGACAGGTTGTGGGGCACCTGAGCCCTGGATACAATAATTTCGTTATTATTATTATTATTATGAAATAAGGGTTTCAAATTTTGCCAGAAGGGAGCGATTTGGGGAGAAGGGGACGAGACGATTATATCGAGCGCAGAGTTTTCATAGTCCCTATTTCCTCCTCCCCTTTTGGAGCGGAGGGAATAAGTATCCCTTAAGGAGTTGGTTCTGGGGACGGGGGGGGGGATCCCCGCAGATCGAAAGAGGGGGCGGATTACTTTTGTCACATGACACCCCACACTTCCGTTTCCGCTACATCCTGCCTGACGCGGGAGAAGAACCGTAAAGTGTTTTTGTTTGTTTTTCACGGAGATTTTGAGGTGAGTAAACATATTTTCACTCTAAATATTGATTTGTGTAGCATAACAAGTAAGATATCCACACCTATCTATCGATCGATCGATCGTAGGTGCCGGATCTCTTATCCGGCTTCCAGAAATCCGGGAATACTTATACCGTGTATAAGATGACCAGGTTTTCATCTTTACACTTTGTGGGTCCTGAGGGACGACTGTGGCCTTCCTTGCTGCCTCCCCCTTCTCTGGTCATATCTAATTCGGATTGTTTTCCTCCTCCAGAGCACACAACACTACGCTTCAGTGAGCGATGTTGAGCAGAATCTTCCAAAGTTAGACTAAGTTTCACCAAAGAACAGACGGAATGAGACCCTCAACACAACACGGCCTAATTTCCTATTTTACAAACGTAAAATCGATTCACAGTCGAAATTGCATCAATGAATTGCACGAGTATTCTTGTCGCAGTGGACCTTATGAGAAATGGCACTTTGTTTGCCAGTTCTTCGCAGTCGCAGCATATCTCCAGAGGTCTCGGTTTTTTTGTCATTGCCTCTGTGAGGCATAATGTTCAAAGGCCATGCTTCACTACCTCATCCCATGTCTTCCTGGGGCTACCTCAACCCCGGATTCATTCAACTGTTTGGGAGTGGTACTTTATTTACACAGCTCTCCTCATCCAATGTATGTGCGTATATATATATATATATATATATATATATATATATAATAATAATAATAATAATAATAATAATAATTGTGTACAGTGCTCAGGTGCACTACAACTCATCTAAAGTGTATATATAATCAGGTGTAGTTTCGGCGGATTTCAGAAAGCATGAGGGCCTTAAAAGATGCAGTGTCATGGCAGTCAACAACTGACGCAGGCAGTTTGTTCCATGCTTCAGCAACTCTCAGCGTGAAAAAATGTTTCCGAAAGTCATGGGAGCTGTGTTGTTTTCTGACTTTGTAGGCATGTCCACGTGTGTTAGACACATGGAGATCAAAAAGGTGTTCAGTGTTGTTGTTGGTGAGGTGGTTGATAACCTTGTGGGTGTTTACCAAGTCCGTCGCCAGATGCCGGAGCTTCAGTGAATCCATGCCCAGGGAAACAAGGCGCTCAGAATATGGTAGGTGTCTGATGGAGGGTATGCGTTTGGTTGCACGTCTCTGGACAGATTCCAGGAGGTCAATGTTCTGTGCAAGATAGGGGTTCCAAACTGATGATGCGAATTCCAAGTGTGGTCGTACCATAGCTGTATACAGTTTTAAATAGATGGCTGGGGAGCGGCTAACAAAAGACCTGCTGAGTGATGCCAAGACACCCTCGGCCTTCTTGACAATTTTAGAGATATGCTTTGTCCAACGCAAATCACTGCTGACAGTGATGCCTAGGTCACGCTCGCAAGAGGATTTCTTGATATCAGTGATGTGGAGGGAATATGTGAACGCAGGGTTTTTTCTCCCAAAATGCATGGTGGTACACTTGTCCACAGCCAGTTTCAGTTGCCAGTCTGTGATCCATTGCTGCATTGTGTCTAGGTCTGATTGCAGGAAAGAGTTGTAGACATCAGGATCTGTCCTCTTGATTTCAAGGTACAGCTTGATGTCGTTTGCATATTTCAATACTGTGGCATTCTTTAAATTGGCATCTATGTCGTTAATGTATGCCACAAACAAGAGGGGACCAAGGACAGATAATAATAATAAATATTAGGGAATAAATCCAAACTTACAGGGAAAAATCAGATTTAGGATTAAATCCAATTTTATAGTAATATATTATATGATTTGCCTAATAGTGGTTTTGTCTCTAATTTAATATATTATATATATATATGTATATATTCTTTTCAGTAAAATAATTAAGATTCAAGTGAGTTCCAATGAATTCACATGAATGTGGTACTTAACTTATATGCACCAGAAATCTTTATGGTATTAACCATAAAATAATGTGGGGTGATTATAAACAAGAAAAAAGCAACAAGAATGGATCAGTTGTTCAGTACAATTGTTTCATACGAAGAACAGATTTATTTAAAGCTGCAAATATTGCAGCAAATACAAGTGTCCTGTATTCATCAGCCAAAACACATATGAGTTTTCCAAACATCCTAGGGGGTTTGGTAAACTCATATGTGTTTTGGCTGATGAATACGGGACACTTGTATTTGCAGCTTTTAATAAATCTGTTCTTTGTATGAAACAATTGTACTGAACAACTAATCCATTCTTGCTGCTTTTTTCTTGTGTGAATATATATATATATAAATATATATATATATATATATATATACACACACACAGTGTGATGGAGTAGTTGTAGTCTACAGATTTTTAGATTTCACCCAATGTTATATGATGCCATTTGTTAATTTATAAAGAAATGTTGTAACATTTCCATTTTGATCTCTCCTCTCTATCTAAAACTGTTTCTTTATTATTTCAGATTCACAGATGACATAGGCACAAAACGACTTCTGTATATTGGATACATCTGGAATATCTATCATGTCTTAAAGACTAAAGGAAAATGTCTTAGGGAACAGATATAATAACCCTACTGCTATAAATCTAGGGTTGGATTGCTGTGAAATATTGGCTCTCACCTGAGATTCATAGCAACATTTCTCCATCTCATTACCCGGTGCTTTTGCATTCTAATTAAACAGCATCTTTAGATATTGATAATGATCACTGTTGATAGCAGTAGAAATATTTCTGAGGAATAAATTATTACAAAAGAACAAGAAAAAGGAAATTATATGATTTGGTCAGAGAAGAACGGTAAAGGAAAAATTTGATACTGTGAGAAACTTCAATGGTTGGGTTGATTTGTATCCTTTAGAGAAATGTCAAAAGAACTGAGAGAATCACAACATTGGTGTGAAATCTGTGGTAAATTCTTCCACACAGGTAATGATTTGATTAAACACATTCGTGTTCATACAGGTGAGAAGCCATTTGACTGTGATACCTGTGGTAAATCATTCTCTCTAAGACATCACTTAACTGGACATAAACGTATTCATACCGGGGAGCGGCCATTTGACTGTGATACCTGTGGTAAATCATTCTCTCATAATTGTCATTTAACATATCACAAGCGTATCCATACAGGGGAGAAACCATTTCACTGTGATGTCTGTGGTAAATCATTCTCTGCAAGTAGTACGTTAACTAAACACAAATATATTCACACAGGAGAGAAACCATATCCCTGTGATATCTGTGGTAAGGCATTCACTTTGTATGGTCACTTACACGGACACAAACGTTTTCATACAGGAGAAAAGCCATTTCAATGTGTTACCTGTGGTAAGTCATTCTCTGAAGGTAATGCCTTAACAACACACAAACGTATTCACACAGGAAAGAAGCCATATCGCTGCAATATCTGTGGTACATCATTCTTTCAAAATAGTGTGTTAACTACTCACAAATATATTCACACAGGGGAAAGACCATATCAGTGTGACACCTGTGGTAAATCATTCACTGCAAAACAGAACTTAATTAAGCACAGACGTGTTCATACAGGGGAGAAACCATATCACTGTGACATCTGTGATAAATCATTCTCTCAGAGCAACAGCTTAACTACTCACAAACGTATTCATACGAGAGAAAAACCACATCACTGTGATATCTGTGGCAAATCATTCTCTGACAACTCAAATTTAACTAAACACAAACATATTCATACAGGTGAGATGCCATATAATTGTGATATCTGTGGAAAATCTTTCTCTCAGAGAAGTAACTTAACTACACATGCATCTGTCCATGTAAAAGTGTGATTGTATCATTGTCAGAATTCATTAGAACATCCAACAACAGCCGAAATCTTAAAACCATTCTCTCTGGTAAATCACGGCTTAACCTTTGTGCCCTTAACAGCAATCATTAACTCCTGACAGAAACCATACTCATCAAAGTTACCACATTGAGATGGTTTTTTTACAGCCAGATGCCCTTCCCTATGCCAACCACTTCAGCCACTTTAGTAGATTCTTACCTGGCATTCACATAGTTTACCTGGACACAGGTTGCTTTTTAAAATCCATTCCATTCAGAAAATAACTTGTAAACATAAATTTATTCACATAGTAAAAAAAAGATATGTGTGTGTGATAACAAGCTGTTATCAATATACAGATCAATATACAGACGGATAGGTATGTAGACTATATGAACAGACACATTTGGAGACACAGATCCTCACATATAAAGATGCACATCCATACATACAAACATGGTACATAGTTACATAAACACACACACACGCAAGGAGACAGAGGTGCATATATACACAAACACAGACAGGCAAGCACATGAATGTGTATTCTATCCATTCTATTCAGGACCAAGTTGAAGATTGTGTTTTGGAGAAAAAAGAAGACAGGGCAATGTTGTTTCTTACACTCCCAAGAAGAGGCATAAGGTTGCGGACAAACCATTTCTCGAATCTGTCGAGTGTTTTGTGAAAAAAAACCCCAAAAAAACATGACCTTGGAGCCTTACCAAAGACAAGAATCTGGATATTCTCTGTGTAGAAGTGAAATTTTATCATAAACATATGTGGTGCTGCACAGTAATAAGAGACCCGGGTGAATGAAGAAGAATGCAAATGCCATGAATTGTATTATGAATGCCCTCGATTGATGCAAGAAGCTCTGCAATGACATCTGGACCCAATTTGTTGAGACTGGAGAAGTTTCAGAGCAGAGGTTGACTGGAAATGGAAATCCAAAATCTTCAGTAATAAGAGACCCGGGTGAATGAAGAAGAATGCAAATGCCATGAATTGTATTATGAATGCCCTCGATTGATGCAAGAAGCTCTGCAATGACATCTGGACCCAATTTTTGAGACTGGAGAAGTTTCAGAGCAGAAGTTGACTGGAAATGTAAATCCAAAATCTTCAGTAATAAGAGACCTGGGTGAATGAAGAAGAATGCAAATGCCATGAATTGTATTATGAATGCCCTCGATTGATGCAAGAAGCTCTGCAATGACATCTGGACCCAATTTGTTGAGACTGGAGAAGTTTCAGAGCAGAAGTTGACTGGAAATGTAATCCAAAATCTTCAGTAATAAGAGACCTGGGTGAATGAAGAAGAATGCAAATGCCATGAATTGTATTATGAATGCCCTCGATTGATGCAAGAAGCTCTGCAATGACATCTGGACCCAATTTGTTGAGACTGGAGAAGTTTCAGAGCAGAAGTTGACTGGAAATGTAAATCCAAAATCTTCAGTAATAAGAGACCTGGGTGAATGAAGAAGAATGCAAATGCCATGAATTGTATTATGAATGCCCTCGATTGATGCAAGAAGCTCTGCAATGACATCTGGACCCAATTTGTTGAGACTGGAGAAGTTTCAGAGCAGAAGTTGACTGGAAATGTAAATCCAAAATCTTCAGTAATAAGAGACCTGGGTGAATGAAGAAGAATGCAAATGCCATGAATTGTATTATGAATGCCCTCGATTGATGCAAGAAGCTCTGCAATGACATCTGGACCCAATTTGTTGAGACTGGAGAAGTTTCAGAGCAGAAGTTGACTGGAAATGTAAATCCAAAATCTTCAGTAATAAGAGACCTGGGTGAATGAAGAAGAATGCAAATGCCATGAATTGTATTATGAATGCCCTCGATTGATGCAAGAAGCTCTGCAATGACATCTGGACCCAATTTGTTGAGACTGGAGAAGTTTCAGAGCAGAAGTTGACTGGAAATGGTAAATCCAAAATCTTCAGTAATAAGAGACCTGGGTGAATGAAGAAGAATGCAAATGCCATGAATTGTATTATGAATGCCCTCGATTGATGCAAGAAGCTCTGCAATGACATCTGGACCCAATTTGTTGAGACTGGAGAAGTTTCAGAGCAGAAGTTGACTGGAAATGAAATCCAAAATCTTCAGTAATAAGAGACCTGGGTGAATGAAGAAGAATGCAAATGCCATGAATTGTATTATGAATGCCCTCGATTGATGCAAGAAGCTCTGCAATGACATCTGGACCCAATTTGTTGAGACTGGAGAAGTTTCAGAGCAGAAGTTGACTGGAAATGGAAATCCAAAATCTTCAGTAATAAGAGACCTGGGTGAATGAAGAAGAATGCAAATGCCATGAATTGTATTATGAATGCCCTCGATTGATGCAAGAAGCTCTGCAATGACATCTGGACCCAATTTGTTGAGACTGGAGAAGTTTCAGAGCAGAAGTTGACTGGAAATGGAAATCCAAAATCTTCAGTAATAAGAGACCGGGTGAATGAAGAAGAATGCAAATGCCATGAATTGTATTATGAATGCCCTCGATTGATGCAAGAAGCTCTGCAATGACATCTGGACCCAATTTGTTGAGACTGGAGAAGTTTCAGAGCAGAAGTTGACTGGAAATGGAAATCCAAAATCTTCAGTAATAAGAGACCTGGGTGAATGAAGAAGAATGCAAATGCCATGAATTGTATTATGAATGCCCTCGATTGATGCAAGAAGCTCTGCAATGACATCTGGACCCAATTTGTTGAGACTGGAGAAGTTTCAGAGCAGAAGTTGACTGGAAATGGAAATCCAAAATCTTCAGTAATAAGAGACCTGGGTGAATGAAGAAGAATGCAAATGCCATGAATTGTATTATGAATGCCCTCGATTGATGCAAGAAGCTCTGCAATGACATCTGGACCTAATTTGTTGAGACTGGAGAAGTTTCAGAGCAGAAGTTGACTGGAAATGGAAATCCAAAATCTTCAGTAATAAGAGACCTGGGTGAATGAAGAAGAATGCAAATGCCATGAATTGTATTATGAATGCCCTCGATTGATGCAAGAAGCTCTGCAATGACATCTGGACCCAATTTGTTGAGACTGGAGAAGTTTCAGAGCAGAGGTTGACTGGAAATGGAAATCCAAAATCTTCAGTAATAAGAGACCGGGTGAATGAAGAAGAATGCAAATGCCATGAATTGTATTATGAATGCCCTCGATTGATGCAAGAAGCTCTGCAATGACATCTGGACCCAATTTGTTGAGACTGGAGAAGTTTCAGAGCAGAAGTTGACTGGAAATGGAAATCCAAAATCTTCAGTAATAAGAGACCCGGGTGAATGAAGAAGAATGCAAATGCCATGAATTGTATTATGAATGCCCTCGATTGATGCAAGAAGCTCTGCAATGACATCTGGACCCAATTTGTTGAGACTGGAGAAGTTTCAGAGCAGAAGTTGACTGGAAATGGAAATCCAAAATCTTCAGTAATAAGAGACCCGGGTGAATGAAGAAGAATGCAAATGCCATGAATTGTATTATGAATGCCCTCGATTGATGCAAGAAGCTCTGCAATGACATCTGGACCCAATTTGTTGAGACTGGAGAAGTTTCAGAGCAGAAGTTGACTGGAAATGGAAATCCAAATTCTTCAGTAATAAGAGACCTGGGTGAATGAAGAAGAATGCAAATGCCATGAATTGTATTATGAATGCCCTCGATTGATGCAAGAAGCTCTGCAATGACATCTGGACCCAATTTGTTGAGACTGGAGAAGTTTCAGAGCAGAGGTTGACTGGAAATGGAAATCCAAAATCTTCAGTAATAAGAGACCCGGGTGAATGAAGAAGAATGCAAATGCCATGAATTGTATTATGAATGCCCTCGATTGATGCAAGAAGCTCTGCAATGACATCTGGACCCAATTTGTTGAGACTGGAGAAGTTTCAGAGCAGAAGTTGACTGGAAATGGAAATCCAAAATCTTCAGTAATAAGAGACCCGGGTGAATGAAGAAGAATGCAAATGCCATGAATTGTATTATGAATGCCCTCGATTGATGCAAGAAGCTCTGCAATGACATCTGGACCCAATTTGTTGAGACTGGAGAAGTTTCAGAGCAGAAGTTGACTGGAAATGGAAATCCAAAATCTTCAGTAATAAGAGACCCGGGTGAATGAAGAAGAATGCAAATGCCATGAATTGTATTATGAATGCCCTCGATTGATGCAAGAAGCTCTGCAATGACATCTGGACCCAATTTGTTGAGACTGGAGAAGTTTCAGAGCAGAAGTTGACTGGAAATGGAAATCCAAAATCTTCAGTAAATCCTGATCTTCATCTAAATCTTAATTTGGTGATTCAATACTGTTGCTCTTTAAATATTTACAGAGATTATTTTCCCTGGAGGATATATATATATATATATGTATATATATACCACTGATAGTGTTTAGAAGACCTTGTAACTTCTGTGATGGTGTTAATACATGGGACCAATGCCAAGACAGACATTCATCTCAGTGGAGTCCCCTCCTTTCCCCTGGACTGTCCCTTATTAGGGTGTGTATTATGTCTTCTCCCCCCCCCCACTACACCTCATCATCCACTACAATCCCTTTCCTCCACCTCCTCCCCAACACCACTCTCTCCTCTCTCTGTCTTCTAGTCTCCCACTTCCAACTGTATCATTTCTCTCTTTCTGCTCCTCAATATACAAAGCTTCACCACTCACTGCATCCCCCTCCCTTTTCCTCCCCTGTCTACCTCCCACTCTCCTCTTACACTCACAAACCCACCTCCCTCACTGCAACAGTCTTTCTCTTTCTCTTGCATATTAATCCTCAGACTTCTTCAGCAGATGCAGTTACATTCCATCCATGACTCTCCAGTTTTTTTTTCTGACGTTCTTTATCCAGCATTACATCAGCAAGTAGTCTTTAATTTTCAGAACCAGAAGGCTTAAATTGCATAGAATTTAGCTGTTGTTTCTAGCAGGTGAAGTGACCATATATTG
This sequence comes from Octopus sinensis, assembly GCF_006345805.1. Taxonomy (NCBI): domain Eukaryota; kingdom Metazoa; phylum Mollusca; class Cephalopoda; order Octopoda; family Octopodidae; genus Octopus; species Octopus sinensis. The sequence goes on along the minus strand of NC_043026.1, from coordinate 12,771,706 downwards.
ATCAAACAAAAAGAAAATATTGATGAACAAATAAAATTCAGCTGAATATATTCTTTTCTTCTTTTACCTGTTTCTCTGTTTGTAGCCCCTGGCAACAGACAGGGAGATGGGATTCTATCTGTTTCCACTTCTGTTCCAAACTGGATACAAATACTATGTCGAAATTGCTTCTCAAAATATGTATCTTATGTAACCATAAATATAAAATATCTTCTAGAACCATAAATGGACACAGGACAGACAATGTAATCTTGTATATGAGAGCAACTACGGACTTTGTATTTTATATGAGAAGTCCCAACCAACGGATTGCATATCGGAACCCACCTGTGGAACTTTTGCTACCAGGCTGCAAAGAAATAATTCATTTGTTTAAAATTATATAATAATTAAATTGAATATTGGACTTGAATTTTAAAAGAATTGTTTAAATATTCAATATTCATCTCTGCTCAATACTCTCATAACGTAACCACATTTATAATTAAAGTATAATTCTATAATTACTGAGTATTTTACGTCTACCTTTACTATCTATAATAACATTGGCTACATTTTGCAATTAATGTATATTTTTTATTTATAGGCGCAGGAGTGGTAAGTAGCTTGTTTACCAACCACATGGTTCCGGGTTCAGTCCCACTGTGTGGCACCTTGGGCAAGTGCCTTCTGCTATAGCCCCAGGCCGACCACAGTCTTGTGAGTGGATTTGGTAGACGGAAACTGAAAGAAGCCCGTCGTATATATGTATATATATATATGCGTGTGTGTCTGTGTTTGTCCCCCGTATCATTGCTTGACAACCGATGCTGGTGTGTTTATGTCCCCGTTACTTAGCGGTTCGGCAAAAGAGACCGATAGAATAAGTACTGGGCTTACAAAAGAACAAGTCCTGGGGTCGAGTTGCTCGATTAAAGGCGGTGCTCCAGCATGGCCGCAGTCAAATTACTGAAACAAGAAAGAGAGTATGTAATTCAACTAATTTTCAGATTCGAAAGAAATTCGCTACACGAGAGAGAAAAAAATTATACACTTTGTCTTCTCTTTAATAAATCACTCTTTTATTATTTCCCCTCTGAATCGAAATGCAATGGAATCATCCATGTACCACAACCGGTCCGCATAATTATTGTCTGGCATGAAGCCGGTCCATTGTAGAAAAAAGGTTGGAGGGCACCGTTTCATATATACATCTTGTCCACGACTCTATCTATGCAAGGGAGATAACTTAGCATTGCGATATTTTTAATAAAATCTTAAATATAATGAAATTATTGTATACAGTGCTCAGGTGCACCACAACTTGTCAGAAAGTGCGTATAAAGTATATGCAGTAATGTAGAAATGTCTGGAAAGCGAACAATGTATGAGTCAGATACATGCTTGTGTGTGTATGGAGGGGAGAAAATCAGGTGTAGTGTTGGCGAATCTCAGGAAGCATGGAAGTTTTGAAGGATGCAGTGCTCCGACAACTAACAAGTGATGCCGGCAGTTTGTTCCATGCTTCAGCAACTCTTAGCATGAAAAAATGTTTCCTGAAGTCTTGGGAGCTGTGCTGTTTGCTGACTTTGTAAATATGACCATGGGTGGAGTTTGAAAAGGTGCTCAGAGTTATTGTTTGTGCAATGGTTAATAACTTTATGGGTGTCTGCCAAGTCAGCTGCCAGACGTCGGAGTTTCAATGTGTCCATGCCCAGGGAAGTAAGGCGTTCATAATATGGCAAATGCCTGATGGAGGGTATTCTCTTGGTTGTCAGATACATGCTTGCGTGTGTAGAAAATCAGGTGTAGTGTTGGCGAATCTCAGGAAGCATGGAAGTTTTGAAGGATGCAGTGCTCCGACAACTAACAACTGATGCTGGCAGTTTGTTCCATGCTTCAGCAACTCTTAGCGTGAAAAATGTTTTCTGAAGTCATGGGAGCTGTGCTGTTTTCTGACTTTGCAAACATGTCCATAGGTGTTAGACAGGTGGAGTTTGAAAAGGTGCTCAGAGTTATTGTTTGTAAGATGGTTAATAATTTTATGGGTGTCTGCCAAGTCAGCTGTTGTTGGTTGCAGTGAAGCTGCATTAGTTTTGTTGATTCTGTTGTTCTTGTTGAGGCTTTGAGAGCCACAGGGGAGCATCTCTTTAGGTTTGGTTCCCGGCCACACTTGACCAACATTCATGTCTGGCAGAGTTGGGCCTTGCTTTGCTGGCAAGTAGTGGGATTAGATTCATCTTCATCTCTTACAACTACATTGCCTGCAGAAGAGGTCACCAGGTTGGCAAATATTAATTGTTGTTGGGTGTTTTAACGATGTTTGACAATGATGCAATCACACTTTTACATGGACAGATGCATGTGTAGTTAAGTTACTTCTCCGAGAGAATGTTTAACCCCAGATACTACAGTGATATAGTCTCTCCCCTGAATGAATACGTTGGTGTCGTGTTAAGTTCGGGGTTGTCAGAGAAGGATTTACCACAGGTATCACAGTGAAATGGCTCCTCACCTGTATGAAAACGTTTGTCTGTAGTCAAGTCAGTAATTCCAGAGAATGATTTACCACAGATTTATCACACTGTGTGAATACCTTTGTGTTTAGTTAAATCACTGTTTTGAGAGAATGCTTTGCCACAGATATCACAGCGATGTGGCTTCTCACCTGTATGAACACGTTTGTGTCGAATGAAGCTAGAGTTGGCAGAGAATGATTTGCTACAGATATCACACTGATATGGTCTCTCACCTGTATGAATACGTTTGTGTGTATTCAAGTCAGTAATTCCAGCGAATGATTTACTACAGATATCACACTGATATGGTCTCTCACCTGTGTGAATACGCCTGTGTCTTCTTAATTGACCATCCTCAGTGAATGCCTTTCCACAGATATTACATTCACATGGTTTCTCTCCTGTGTGGATACGTATATGTTTAGTTAAGGTACTACTTGCAGAGAATGATTTACCACAGACATCACAATTATATGGTTTTCCTGCAGAATGAATATTTTTATGCATAAACAAGGTACTGTTTAAAGTGAAAGATTTACCACAGATATCACACTGATATGGTCTCTCCCTTGTATGAATACGTTTGTGTGTATTCAAGTCAGTAATTCCAGGGAACGTTTTACTACAGATATCACACTGATATGGCCTCTCTCCTGTGTGAATACGCCTGTGCCTTTTTAACTGACCATCCTCAGTGAATGCCTTTCCGCAGATATTACATTCATATGGTTTCTCTCCTGTGTGGATACGTATATGTTTAGTTAAGGTGCTACTTACAGAGAATGATTCACCACAGATATCACACTGATAAGGTCTCTCACCTGTGTGAATACGCCTGTGACTTTTTAATTGACCATCCTCAGTGAATGCCTGTCCGCAGATATCACATTCATATGGTTTCTCTCCTGTGTGGATACGTATATGTTTAATTAAGGTGCTACTTGCAGAGAATGATTTACCACAGACATCACAATTATACGGTTTTTCCGCAGAATGAATATTTTTATGCACAAATAAGGTACTGTTTAACGTGAAAGATTTACCACAGACATCACAGTGAAATGGTTTCTCTCCTGTGTGAATACGCCTGTGTTTACTCAAGCTACCGTTTTGAGAGAAGGATTTACCACAGGTATCACAGTGAAATGGCTTCTCACCTGTATGAAAACAAATGTGCTTAACCAAATCATTACCTGTGGGGAAGGATTTACCACAGATTTCACAACCATGTTGTGATTCTCCTAAATCTTTTGACATTTCTCTAAGGAATACAAATGGATCCAACCATTAAACTTTTCCCTTGTCTTTCTTCTCTCAACACAGAATATAATTTCCTTTTCCTTTTCCTTAGAAATATTTCTACTGTAATCAACTGTGATCTTTATCAATATCTAAAGATGCTGCAAACCCCTTTAGAAATATATTCAAGTTTAATTAGAATGCAAAAGCAACAGGTAAGGAGATGGAGAAATGTTGCTCAGGGCAAATATTTCACAGTAATTCAATCCTGGATTTATAGCAGTTGGGTTATTATATCTGTTCTCTATAATATTTTCCTCTAGTCTTTAAAAAACTGATAAATATTCCAGATGTCTCCAATGTACAAAAGTTGTTTCATGCCAATGTCATCTGTGAATCTGAAATAATAAAGAAACAGTATTTAGATAGAGAGGAGAGATCAAAATAGGATTGTTACATTTCTATATTGATTAACAAACGACATCATATAACATTGGGTACAACCTAACAATTTGTGAACTCCAACTTCACCTTCACATTGTGTGTGTATACATACATATACATAATGGACGACAGCTCACTTGCATTTAATGAGGCTGCAAACCAGAGACTAGGAGATGCCACTATGAAAGGTTATTAAATGAAGAGAATGAATGGGGGGAGGGAAGAGTCTGCTGAATGTCGACCCAATAGAGAGATCAGCTATCCAAATTGGCAATACCTCAGTAGATGATGCAATTAAAGGTATGAAGAAAGGGAAAGTCTCCAGCCTATCAGGAATCATCACAGAGATTCTTAAAATATCTGGCGGTGCCAGCTATAGTTTAGACACCCATATAGTCAATCAGGGATACACGAAGGAGTCATAACAAATGACTGGTGTAGCAGCACCATAGTCAACTGCTACCAAGGTAAAGGTGATGCATTAGATACAAATAATTTAGGTAATGAAAGTCAAGGAGAGGGTCATAACTCAATTAATTAGGGAGAGAGTTAGCTTAGACAAGATACAGTTTGGGTTTGTGCCAGCGAAAAGCACCACTGATGCTATATTTCTGGTAAGACAGCTGCAAGAGAAATACCTAGCCAAAGATAAAGCTCTGTAAATGGCTTTCATTGACATGGAGAAAGCCTTTGATAGGGTCCCCCCAATCCCTCCTTATCTGGTGGTCAATGAGGAAACTAGGGATAGATGAATGGTTAGTGAGAGCTGTGCAAGCCATGTACAGGGACGCTGTCAGTAAGGTGAGGGTTGGCAATGAGTACAATGAAGAATTCCAGGTAGAGGTAGGGGGTCCACCAAGGTTCAGTCCTCAGTCCCCTCCTTTTTATCATAGTCCTCCAGGCAATAACAGAGGAATTCAAGACAGGACATCCCTTGGAGCTTCTCAATGCTGATGACCTTGCTCTAATAGCTGAATCACTTTCAGAACTAGAGTTTCAGGTGTGGAAGCAAGGTCTAGAATAGAAGGGCCTTAGAGTCAATCTAACAAAAACCAAAGTCTTAATAAGAAGGAAGACAGACAAATCACATACGCCTTCAGGTAGATGGCCCTGCTTGATCTGTAGAAAAAGTGTAGGTGGAAACTCTATAAGATGTACCTGGTGTAAGCTGTGGACACATAAGAGGTGCAACAATGTCAAAGGAAGGCAAACTGGGAAGATAGTTTTTGTGTTTGGCAAATGCTCAGGGGCAATAAATACTGAAAATGTGCAGAAAGCTTATTAACCCTAACCCTACGTTGTTTATAAAAATAATTTATTTACTTAGTTTAAAAAATTATTTAGGATCGACTAGCTAGCGCGAGTGCGCGCAACGGGACCACTATTCGCTTGTAGTAGCGGAAGATTCTGCTCAACATCGCTCACTGAAGCGTAGTGTTGTGTGCTCTGGAGGAGTAAAGCAATCCGAATTAGATATGACCAGAGAAGCTAAAGAGACGGGGGCGGCAGCAAGGAAGGCCACAGTCCCTCAGGACCCACAAAGTGTAAAGCTGAAAACCTGGTCATCTTCGAAGAAAGGAAGGGCGGAACCGAATACTCGATACACGGTATAAGTATTCCCGGATTTCTGGAAGCCGGATAAGAGATCCGGCACGTACGATCGATCGATCGATAGGTGTCGATATCTTACCTGTTATGCTACACAAATCAATATGACCAGAGATTCTAAAGAGAGGGGGGCAGCAGCAAGGAAGGCCACAGTCCCTCAGGACCCACAAAGTGTAAAGATGAAAACCTGGTCATCTTCGGAAAAAGGGAGGGCGGAACCGAATACTCGATACACGGTATAAGTATTCCCGGATTTCTGGAAGCCGGATAAGAGATCCGGCACGTACGATCGATCGATCGATAGGTGTGGATATCTTACGCGTTATGCTACACAAATCAATGTTTAAAGTGAAAATATGTTTACTCACATCAAAATCTCCGTGAAGACAGAGAAAAACACTTTTTTGTTCCTCTCCCGAGTCAAAAACAGAATGTAACGAAAACGGAAGTACTGTCACGTGACAGGAGTTAACCCACCGCTCTCTAGTAAATAAAACCAAAAATGTTAAGATAAAGAGGGAAAAGGGGGAACATTATTTTGATGCAGATCACCATGGTTACCGCGTCAACGATTTAACGAATGTCCTTTGTTGTCCTCCGCGGCCTTTGTGAATGTTCTAAAACAGAGGTGAGCATCCTATGGCTCTCACGCCACTCAGCAAAAGTTAAACGTAAGTTTTTGCTTTTAACTATATTTCACAAAAGCGATATCATAATAATTAAATTACATCGTTACGTGCCTTTTTTTTAAATTTTTTTTTTATGATCCATCTATTTTAAAATTAAACTATCTGAGTTTGGTAGCTGTATTTGGTTGAATGGATTTAAGATTTCGGCTGTTGTTGGACGTTCTAATGAATTCTGATAAATGAATTTTCGATAAATTAAGTACCAGTTACGCACTGGGGATCGATGTAATCGACTTAATACCTATGTCTGTCCCCTCTATGTTTAGCTCCTTGTGGGTAATAAAGAAACAGGTATTTCGTCTTCCGTTACGTTCTGAGTTCAAATTCCGCCGAGGTCGACTTTGCCTTTCATCCTTTCGGGGTCGATAAATTAAGTACAAGTTACGCACTGGGGTCGATGTAATCGACTTAATCCATTTCTCTGTTCTTGTTTGTCCCCTTGTGGGTAGTAAAGAAATAGGTATTTCGTCTGTCTTTACATTCTGATTTCAAATTCTGTGTTTAGCCCCTGGTAGGTATTAAAGAAATAGGTATAAGTACACACCTGACTTTGTTTACATTTCTGAAGGTAACAGAAAAACCCTTTTCTCCCACCACTAATTCTAACACAAACCCTAACCCCCCATATAAAAAAAAAACAACACTTATTTTAAATGTATCCGGTATTTACAACGGTACGTATACCGAAGATTCGCCGCAATTCCTTAATGGGAAATTTATAAAAGCGTATGAAGTCCCTTTGTCTAGCATGATTTTTCGGAAATGTAAAGTTTTTGGTGAATGTTGGTGAGGATAACTCGACGGAGTAGAGTCGAAAAGGGGTCACTCATGCTCTTTGTATAAACTAAATAAAATCTGTCGAATGGAATGTGTTTTTGAATGTATTAAATCATCGCTTCATGATCCCGTTTTTCATCACAAGGTTTTTTTCACGACCCTAGGTATTATATATATTTCTTTATTGCCCAGAAGGGGCTAAACTAGAAGGGGACAAACAAGGACAGATGAAAGGGATCGAGTCGATTATATCGACCCCAGTGCGAAACTGGTGCTTTATTTATCGACCCCGAAAGGATGAAAGGCAAAGTCGACCCAGGTATTATATATGTGTTTGTGAAATAACAAACTTAATTCAACTGTTTTAATTTGATTACATTTGTCACATGACACACCCTACTTCCGTTTCCGCCAAAACCTATTTAAATCGGGAAAAACAACAGAAACGTGTTTTTGTGTTTTCGCGGAGATTTTGATGTGAGTAAATATATTTTCACTCTAAATATTGATTTGTAAAGCATAACAGGTAAGATATACACACCTATCGATCGATCGTACATGCCGGATCTCTTACCTGGCTTCAAGAAATCCGGGAATACTTACACCGTGTATCGAGTATTCGGTTCCGCCCTTCCTTTCTTCGAAGATGACCAGGTTTTCATCTTTACACTTTGTGGGTCCTGAGGGACTGTGGCCTTCCTTGCTGCCGCCCCCGTCTCTTTAGCTTCTCTGGTCATATTGATTTGTAAAGCATAACAGGTAAGATATACACACCTATCTATCGATCGATCGTACGTGCCGGATCTCTTACCTGGCTTCCAGAAATCCGGGAATACTGTACCGTGTATCGAGTATTCGGTTCCGCCCTTCCTTTCTTCGAAGATGACCAGGTTTTCAGCTTTACACTTTGTGGGTCCTGTGTGTTTACAAATTTTTAGATTTCACCCAATGTTATATGACGTTGAACGATTTCCAATTTGATCTCTCCTCTCTAATCTAAAACTGTTTCTTTATTATTTCAGATTTACGGATGACATTGGCATAAAACGACTTTTGTACATTGGATACATCTGGAATATTTACCATGTTTTTTTAAGACGAAAGGAAAACGTTTTAGAGAACAGATATAATAACCCAACTGCTATAAATCCAGGATTGAATTACTGTGAAATATTGGCCCTGAGTGAAGATTCATAGCAACATTTCTCCATCTCATTATCTGGTGCTTTTGCATTCTAATTGAACTTGAATATATTTACAAAGGAGTTTGCAGCATCTTTAGATATTGATAAAGATCACAGTTGATAGCAGTAGAAATATTTCTAAGGAATAAATTACTACAAGAAAAAGAAAAAAGGAATTATATGCTGAGGTGAAAACTTCAATGGTTGGATCTATTTGTATCCTTTGGAGAAATGTCAAAAGAATTAGGAAAATCAGAACATTATTGTGAAATCTGTGGGAAATCATACTCTAGAAGTAGTGAATTGATCAAACACATTCGTGTCCATACAGGTGAGAAGCCATTTCACTGTGATACCTGTAGTAAATCATTCTCTCAGAACAGTGACTTAACTAAACACAAACGTATTCATACAGGTGAGAGACCATACCATTGTGTTACCTGTGGTAAGGCATTCACTGAGAATAGTCACTTAAGCAGACACAAACGTTTTCATACAGGAGAAAAGCCATTTCAATGTGTTACTTGTGGTAAATCATTCTCCATAGTTAGTGACTTAACAACTCACAAACGTATTCATACAGGTGAGAAGCCATATCGCTGCGATATCTGTGGCAAAGCATTCTCTCAAAACAGTGACTTAACTAAACACAAACGTATTCACACAGGAGAGAGACCATATCACTGTGACATCTGTGGTAAATCATTCTCTGGAATTAGTGACTTGACTAAACACCAACGTATTCATACGGGAGAAAAACCATATAGTTGTGATATCTGTGGCAAATCGTTCTCTGACAACTCAAATTTAACTAAACACAAACGTATTCATACAGGGGAGATGCCATATAATTGTGATATTTGTGGAAAATCTTTCTCTCAGAGAAGTAACTTAACTACACATGCATCTGTCCATGTAAAAGTGTGATTGTATCATTGTCAGACATCATTAAAACATCCCACAATAACCAATATTTTAAAACTGTTTCCCCTGCTAAAGCATGGCTTAATCTTTGTGCCCTTAGCAATAATCATTGACTTCTTTAACCCCTGACAGTAACCATACTCATCAAAGTTACCACATTGAGATGTTTTTTTATAGTCAGATGCCCTTCCTTATGTCAACCACTTTAGTAGATTCTTACATGGCATTCACATAGTTTACCTGGACACAGGTAGCTTTTTAAACTCCATTCCATTCAGAAAATAACTTGTAAACATAAATTTATTCACATAGTAAAAAAAAGATATGTGTGTGTGATAACAAGCTGTTATCAATATACAGATCAATATACAGACGGATAGGTATGTAGACTATATGAACAGACACATGTGAAGACACGGATCCACACATATAAAGATGCACATCCATACATACAAACATGGTACATAGTTACATAACACACACACACACAAGGGGACAGAGGTGCATATATACACAAACACAGACAGGCAAGCACATGAATGTGTATTCTATCCATTCTATTCAGGACCAAGTTGAAGATTGTGTTTTGGAGAAAAAAGAAGACAGGGCAATGTTGTTTCTTACACTCCCAAGAAGAGGCATAAGGTTGCGGACAAACCATTTCTCGAATCTGTCGAGTGTTTTGTGAAAAAGTAGATTCTTACATGGCATTCACGTAGTTTACCTGGACACAGGTTGCTTTTGTGTGTGCTTGTATGAAGTTCCTGATGTTGTTGCTGTGATGCGGGCAGTAAATGGGTGCTGGTTGTTTATGTACACGGAAAGAATGCCTTCTAGTATTCTGGCCTTCACCACGAATAACACCCGGCCCTTCTACCTTCATCTTCAGAAGCCAAGCGTAACAATTTTCAAAGACCGACTCAGAAAAGTAGAGAAAAATAACGTTAAAAATTCCCAGTAGGCGCAGGAGTGGCTGTGTGGTAAGTAGCTTGTTTACCAACCACATGGTTCCGGGTTCAGTCCCACTGCGTGGCACCTTGGACAAGTGTCTTCTACTATAGCCTCAGGCCGACCAAAGCCTTGTGAGTAGATTTGGTAGACGGAAACTGAAAGAAGCTCGTTGTATATATGTACATGTATATATGCGTGTGTGTGTCTGTGTTTGTCCCCCTAGCATTGCTTGACAACCGATGCTGGTGTGTTTATGGCCCCGTTACTTAGCAGTTCGGCATAAGAGACCGATATAATAAGTACTAGGCTTACAAAGAATAAGTCCCGGGGTCGATTTACTTGACTAAAGGCGGTGCTCCAGCATGGCCGCAGTCAAATGGCTGAAACAAGTAAAAGTGTAAAAGAGCATAAAATCAGCATCATTTTCCTGTCCATCGCCAATTTCTGAAGGGAGAGGGGCAATAAGATGGAGAATTCCTTAGAACGTTGGACAAAATGCTTAGTGATATTCCGTTTGTCTTTTATGTTCTGAGTTCAGATTCTGCAGAGGTCAACTTTGCCTTTCATCCTTTCCGGGCTACTCTATGGTTTCTGAGCCATATAGTAGAATTATACACTGGCCACTCAACATTGTATAAAAATGGCTTTGAGGAACTGATGCAGACCTGGAATGCGAGATAAAGCAGGTGATGAAAAGGTGTCGGAGAATACCAATAAGGTAATATAATGAATATCAGAGAGCTTCGGCAGGGGATCAAAAATTCAGGAAGGATTGGTGGGTCACTGTTGCAAGGCTTAGAGGGGAGAGTTAGATGGCCACAGCTCATGAGCTGAAACTGGAAAAATCAAAAATCAAAATCATATATATAAGGATATATGTATATATTAAATTATATATATGCATACATAGGCCCAGGAGTGGCTGTGTAGTAAGTAGCTTGCTAACCAACCACATGGTTCCGGGTTCAGTCCCACTGCGTGGCATCTTGAGCAAGTGTCTTCTGCTATAGTCCCGGGCCAACCAATGCCTTGTGAGTGAATTTGGTAGACGGAAACTGAAAGAAACCTGCCGTATATATGTATATATATATATGCATTTGTGTGTCTGTGTTTGTCCCCCTAGCATTTCTTGACAACCGATGCTGGTGTGTTTAAGTCCCCGTCACTTAGCGGTTCGGCAAAAGAGACCGATAGAATAAGTTCTGGGCTTACAAAGAATAAGTCCCGGGGTCGATTTGCTCGACGAAAGGTAGTGCTCCAGCATGGCCGCAGTCAACTGACTGAAACAAGTAAAGAGTATACATACTTATACATTATACAGCAACAGGTTTATCTGCATACATACATGTTAATGTATACAGGTATATATACATACTAATTATGCTATCTATATATATATATATATATATATATATACACATATATATAGTTCCATTTGAAAAATTCACCAGAATGGACGAAAGCGCTAATACATGATCTAAGTTATATGATGTATAAAAACATGTAATATACAAATAAATATCTGTAAATATAAAACGATCCGAATTTCTGAGTACCTCATTTCAAATATATTTATATATATATATGTATATATATATACTCTACTCTTTTACTAGTTTCAGTCATTTGACTGCGGCCATGCTGGAGCACTGCCTTTGATCGAGCAACTCGACCCCGGGACTTATTCTTTTGTAAGCCCAGTACTTTTTCTATCGGTCTCTTTTGCCAAACACACCAGCATCGGTTGTCAAGCAATGCTAGGGGGACAAACACACAAACACATACATACATACATATATATATATATATATACATATATACGACGGGCTTCTTTCAGTTTCCGTCTACCAAATCCACTCACAAGGCTTTGGTCGGCCCGAGGCTTTAGTAGAAGACACTTGCCCAAGATGCCACGCAGTGGGACTGAACCGGGAACCATGTGGTTGGTTAGCAAGCTACTTTTATTCATTAAATTTGCCATGAAGGCAGTACATAGATGTAGCTTTGCAGGCTGGACGTAGACATTGATGGTATGAATGATGGTGATGGAACGAAGATGGTGATGGGAGAAGACGAAAGCGCCTGCCGACTTCCACTTCTCTAAGACAACATTCTTTTTTCAAAAAATTCAAAAAGTCACAAAATTTCACAAAAGTCACAATGAGGCAATGATACAATTTTTCTTTTTAAAACATTCAAAAAGTTCAAGTTAGCCAGCCAGCTACTTACCACACAGCCACTCCTGCGCCTGTGTATATGTGTGTGTACAAATACCAGCACACCTTTTTCGTCTGTCTTTCTGTAGAAGCTTAATGCAGTTCACTGTTTAATTGACACTAGATTCCTGACCACCCTGCACAGAAGAGGCACAACTGGATAAAAATATCAGCAAAATGTGAATGTTAAAGATTATTATTAACCCTTTAGGGTTCAGATTACTCTGTTAAATGTAATATTTTTTTACTCAAATTGTTTTTAATTAATCCTGCATTATCTTATAGCAATGACATGCATAAGATCTGGTCATCAAATCTAAGTAGAGACTTCAAACTTGAAATCTTCAAAGCCACAGTCGAACCAATTCTACTATATGGCTCAGAAACCTGGACGTTATCAAAGAAGCTTGAGAGGCAGTTGGATGGAACCTACACTCGCCTCCTTATCAGAGCTCAAAATCTCTCGTGGAAGCGCCATCCAACCAAAATGCAAGTATATGGGAAATTACCACCTGTGTCATCTCTTGTGAAAGGTAGGAGAGTCCAGTTTGCTGGACATTGTTGTAGAGCTGAAAACGAGGTAATTTCTACTCTTCTCCTCTGGAAGCCATCTACTCGCAATACCAGAGGGCGCACACTCTCCTACCCTGATGTAATCTCCAGGGATACAGGCATCCAGCAACAGGACCTCCGTAATGCTATGATGGACTGTGAAGTCTGGAGTAGCATGGTAAATTCCATTGTCTCGACCACGGTCGAACAATGATGATGATGATCTTATAGCTTTTGAGGTTTCAGTGATGTCATTCTTTATTTTTAGAATGTCAATGTAGGTTAGGTGTGAGAGGCCAGATATCACCAGTTTGAATATAAAACATGTAGAATATTTGGGCCGGATATAGCCGGTTTAAACACTAAAGTGTTAAAGGAAAAATTAAAACAAATAAAAGTTAGTCAAATAAATGCATTAAAACGATGTACTTTGTTTTTTTCAGATTTTTTTAATGGGAAAAAAATATGGATTACAGGCAAAAGTATTTTCTCTCTTAACAGAAAAGAACAATGAACAGGGTTATATAAATAACTAGCACTATGACCCGGCGTTGCCGGGTTACAGCGCTTACAAACCCGAGCAACGCCGCGCGATACTGCTAGTCCCTAATAAAAACAAAGATTGTATAGAAAATACAGATGACTTGATAATTGATCAGTTAGTTAGTTAGTTAATTTTTGGCTCAGAAAGCAAAAAGCAAGGCCATGGAGTTATGTACAGGGTGGTGTTCATGTAAAGAGTTCAGGCCACTTGTGGTCAAGGGAGACTTTGAACTGAGCGGTCGTCGGCATCTTCACCATCTCGTCCGGCAGCTTATTCCACGGATCCGCAACCCAGACGGAGAAAGCCTCACAGTGAAATTAATTAACCCGTAAAGCACTGGGATTTGCACTTACATAAGCATGGACTTCTGAGCGCATTTTTCATGAAAAGACTACCATGGACACATGAAAAACAAAAATAGTTAAAATATCTTCTTAGTTATATAACGGTGGCAAGTTTTACATCACCTGAAAAGTCGTTAGTTGAACTCTTGCATTCTGGGGGGGGGGTATCAGGACCTTTGAGTGACATTAGATCCCAACAAACGCTCATGAATTAAATGCATCTATCTGGGCCACGATCGTAGCCTGTCGACCTGTGCCTGACAGACACGTTTGTGGTCTAACATGTTTTATATGTTAATGCATGAAATATAGTTTGCTCCCATATGGGAATCTGATGACTGGTCCTTTACAGCTGCATTTCAAAAGTAACAAATTTTGCTTATTATATAATAATCAAATCTATAAATAAAAGAGAGAGAAGCAGTGATCAGCTAAGTACCAGTTTCGCACTGGGGTCGATATAATTGACTTAATCCGTTTGTCTGTCCTTGTTTGTCCCTTCTGTGTTTAGCCCCTTGTGGGTAGTAAAGAAATAGGCATTTCGTCTGCCGTTACGTTCTGAGTTCAAATTCTGCCGAGGTCGACTTTGCCTTTCATCCTTTCGGGGGTCGATAAATAAAGTACCAGTTACGCACTGGGGTCAATGTAATTGACTTAATCCATTTCTCTGTCCTTGTTTGTCCCCTTGTGGGCAGTAAAGAAATAGGTATTTCGTCTGTCTTTACGTTCTGAGTTCAAATTCTGCCGAGGTCGACTTTGCCTTTCATCCTTTCGGGGGTCGATAAATAAAGTACCAGTTTCGCACTGGAGTCGATGTAATTGACTTAATCCATTTCTCTGTCCTTGTTTGTCTCTTCTGTGTTTAGCCCCTTGTGGGTAGTAAAGAAATAGGTATTTCGCCTGCCGTTACGTTCTGAGTTCAAATTCTGCCGAGGTCGACTTTGCCTTTCATCCTTTCGGGGGTCGATAAATAAAGTACCAGTTTCGCACTGGGGACAATGTAATTGACTTAATCCATTTCTCTGTCCTTGTTTGTCTCTTCTGTGTTTAGCCCCTTGTGGGCAGTAAAGAAATAGGTATTTCGTCTGTCTTTACGTTCTGAGTTCAAATTCTGCCGAGGTCGACTTTGCCTTTCATCCTTTCAGGGTCGATAAATAAAGTACCAGTTTCGCACTGGGGACAATGTAATTGACTTAATCCATTTCTCTGTCCTTGTTTGTCTCTTCTGTGTTTAGCCCCTTGTGGGCAGTAAAGAAATAGGTATTTCGTCTGTCTTTACATTCTGAGTTCAAATTCTGCCGAGGTCGACTTTGCCTTTCATCCTTTCAGGGTCGATAAATAAAGTACCAGTTTCGCACTGGGGTCGATGTAATTGACTTAATCACTTTGTTTGTCCCCTCTATGTTTAGCCCCTCATGGGCAGTAAAGAAATACATACATGTTCCACAGTAGTGCTTCTGAGGTTACCTGACGTGGCCATACCCAAAGTGCCAGGAACCAGTAATATTTCTTCGTAATATTAATTTATACCAGAAACAACATACATAATAAATATAATAAAAGTTGACAACTTTTTTGATCTTAATTTATTTTGTAAACAAATAATACAATATTACACAGGCATTTTATAATGTTTCTTTCTTTTCTGGAAACTCACCATCTACTGGCACCAGTCTGCAGACCACCACTTTGAGAAGCACTCTTCTACAATGGTTTGATGAAATACTTCCTTTTACAGTCTGCTATATTTTTGACGGAAATATATGATATGGAATATATATGGGAATTGTTATATTTCAAATATCACACTGCTGAATCATCTTTCACATGTGAATACATTTACTTTGACTTGTTTCAGTCCTTTGACTGCGGCCACGCTGGAGCACCGCCTTTAATCGAGCAACTCGACCCCGGGACTTGTTCTTTTGTAAGCCCAGTACTTATTCTGTCGGTCTCTTTTGCCGAACCGCTAAGTGACGGGGACGTAAACACACCAGCATCGGTTGTCAAGCAATGCTAGGGGACAAACAGACGCACAAACACTCACACGCATATATATATATATATATATATATATATATATATATATATATACAAATATACGACAGGCTTCTTTCAGTTTCCGTCTACCAAATCCACTCACAAGGCTTTGGTTGGCCCGAGGCTATAGTAGAAGACACTTGCCTAAGGTGCCATGCAGTGGAACTGAACCCGGAACCATGTGGTTGGTAGACAAGCTACTTACCACACAGCCACTCCGTGGTTATAAAAGATTTTTTACATAGCAGAGGAAAAAAAAATTGTTTCCAAAGATTAGTTAATTAGTTAGTTAATTTTTTGGCTCAAAAATCAAAAACCAAGGCCATGTAGGGGGACACGGAGTTCATGTAAAGAGATCAGGCTACTTGTGGTCAAGGGAGACTTTGAACCGAGCGGTCGTCGGCATGGTTGGTTGTGTGTTGTGAAGAAATTTCAAAATGATACAATCATAATTTTGTATGGATAGACATGTGCGTTTTTAAGTTACCTTTTTGAGAGAATGATTTGCCACAGGTATCACAGTGAAATGGCTTCTCACCTGTATGAATACGTCTGTGAGAAGTTAAAGCACCACTTGCAGAGAACAATTCACCACAGACATCACAGTGAAATGGCTTCTCCCCTGTATGAATACGCTCATGAAATGTTAAGGCACTGCTTACAGGGAATGACTTATCACAAATACCACAGCGATATGGCTTCTCACCTGTATGAATACGTATGTGAGAAGTTAATGCAGTACTTGCAGAGAATGATTTACCACAGACATCACAATGGAATGGCTTCTCACCTGTATGAATACGTTTGTGAGAAGTCAGGTTAGACATTTGAGTGAATGATTTACCACAGACATCACAGTGATGTGGCTTCTCACCTGTATGAATACGTTTATGTTTAGTTAAGGCACCATTTTCAGAGAATGATTTAGCACAGGTGTCACAGTGAAATGGCCTCTCACCTGTATGAATGCGAGTATGTTTCGTCAAGTCACCACTTCTGCGGTATGATTTACCACAGGTATCACAGTGATATGGCTTTTCACCTGTATGAATACGTCTGTGAGAAGTTAAAGCACTACTTGTAGTGAAAGCTTTGCCACAGACATCACAGTGATATGGTTTCTCTCCAGTATGAATACGCATGTGAGTAGTTAAGTCACCACCAGCAGAGAATGATTTGCCGCAGGTATTACAGTGATATGTCTTCTCACCTGTATGAATACGTTTGTGAGAAGTCAAATTAGATATTTGAGAGAATGATTTACCACAGGTAGCACAGTGAAATGGCTTCTCTTTTGTATGGATACGTTTATGAGAAGTCATGTTTGATATTTGAGAGAATGATTTACCACAGATATCGCAATTGTATGGTTTTTCATTTGTATGAATACGTTTGTGCTTAGTCAAGTTGGATATTTGGGAGAAAGATTTACGACATATATCACAGTGATATGGCTTCTCTCCTGTATGAACACGCTTGTGTTTAGTCAAGTCAGCATTTTCTGAGAATGATTTACCACAGACATCACAGTCAAAAGGCTTCCTTTTTGTATGAAAGCATTTGTGAATTGTTAGATTACGTTTTTCAGAGAATGATTTCGTGCAGATATTACAGTGATATGATTTTCCTAATTCTTTCGACATCTCTTTAAGGGATAAAAACAGCCCGAATCATTGAAGTTTCTCACAATATTAAAGTTTTTCTTTATCTTTTTCTCACCACATCAAATAGTTTTCTCCTTGTTCTTCTTATAATTATTGATTCCTTAGAAATATCAACTGCTATCAACTCTGATCTTCACTGATATCTAAAGATGCTGTCAAAGCATAAATTTATCCAAGTTTAATTAGAATGCAAAAGCACCAGATAATCAGACGGAGAAAAAGCAAATATTTCACAGTAATTCAAGCCCAGATTAAGAGGAGATGGATTTTTATATCTGTTCTCTAAAATATGATAAATATTCCAGATGTATCCAAAGTTAAAAAGTTGTTTTGTGCCAATGTCATCCGTAAATCTGAAATAATAAAGAAACAGTATTTAGATAGAGAGGAGAGATCAAAATGGAAATCAAAATGAAGAACAGTGGTTCCGGTGCGCGCACTTGCCTAGTCGCGCATCCGCGCTAGCTAGTCGTGACTACTCGATTCTACGACTACCTAGCAATGTAAATAAAACACAAATTAAATAATTTTTTTACACAAAGTAAATAATTTTTGTTAAACTCAGTCCCACTGCATGGCACCTTAGACAAGTGTCTTCTACTATAGCCTTGGGCCGACCAAAGCCTTGTGAGTGGATTTGGTAGACGGAAACTGAAAGAAGCCCATCGTATATATGTATATATATATATATATAAGGTTAATCCAAACGGGAAAACAGAAAAAACAACAACACGTGGAACAATTAAAGTATTATTATTATTAGGCGCTCAGGAAAAAGGGAAGAAGGAGGGTATGACGTTTCGAGCGGAGCTCTTCGTCGGAAACATAAGAGAAGGAAGAAAGAAGAAAGAAAGATCCCGATGTGGGCGAACGGAGGGAAGGCTGTATGGTAACTAGCTTGCTAACCAACCACATGGTTCCGGGTTCAGTCCCACTGCGTGACATCTTGGGCAAGTGTCTTCTGCTATAGCCCCGGGCCGACCAAAGCCTTGTGAGTGGATTTGGTAGATGGAAACTGAAAGAAGCCCGTCGTATATATGTATATATGTATATATATATATATATATATATATATATATGTATGTGGGTATTTGTGTTTGTCCCCCTAGCATTGCTTGGCAACCGATGCTGGTGTGTTTATGTCTCCGATACTTAGCGGTTCGGCAAAAGAGACTGATAGAATAAGTACTGGGCTTACAAAAGAATAAGTCCTGCGGTGGAGTTGCTCGATTAAAGGCGGTGCTCCAGCATGGCCGCAGTCAGATGACTGAAACAAGTAAAAGAGTAAAGTGAATAAGACACAAAATAAATAATTTTTTAAACAAAGTAAATAACATACAAAGGATCGACTAGTCACGACTAGCTAGCGCGGGTACGCGAGTGCGCGCACGGGGACCACTTCTCAAGTAGTACCCAAACAGCAACCACCATTAACTTCATCCTCCGTTATTTTTCAGCATTTAATTGGATTCCTCATTCCGAAAGAACTGGAATTTTTTGCACGATCCTATTCATTCCCAAGCTACAATGCAAAAGACGCAAAGATTTTACGAAAATTCCAAAAAATAATTAAAAAAAAGTTATGAGAGAAATATTCGAAAGGTAAAACTGTCAATACAAATATTCTGTGTTTAGCCCCTTGTGGGTAGTAAAGAAATAAATATAAATATTCTGACCCTTAGTGGGGAGGCGCAAGGAAGGGAACTCCATACCAAAAAATGCATTGCTTTACTACCCACAAGGGGCTAAACAAGGACAGACAAAGGGATTAAGTCGATTACATTGACCTCAGTGCGTAACTGGTACTTATTTAATTGACCTGACATACATAACAGTCAAATACCTATCACCCCTCCACAGAGATATACTTCTTTACTACCCACAAGGGGCTAAACACAGAGGGGACAAACAAGGACAGACAAAGGGATTAAGTCAATTACATTGACCCCCAGTGCGTAACTGGTACTTATTTAAGTGACCTGACATACATAACAGTCAAATACCTATCACTCCTCTACACCCTGACACAGAGATATACTTCTTTACTACCCACAAGGGGCTAAACACAGAGGGGACAGACAAAGGGATTAAGTCGATTATATCGACCCCAGTGCGTAACTGGTACTTATTTAATCGACCTGACATACATAACAGTCAAATACCTATCACCCCTCCACCCCCTGACACAGATATATTTCTTTACTACCCACAAGGGGCTAAACACAGAGGGGACAAACAAGGACAGACAAAAGGATTAAGTCGATTACATCGACCCCAGTGCGTAACTGGTACTTATTTAATCGACCTGACATACATAACAGTCAAATACCTATCACCCCTCCACCCCCTGACACAGAGATATATTTCTTTACTACCCACAAGGGGCTAAACACAGAGGGGACAAACAAGGACAGACAATGGGATTAAATCGATTACATCGATTCCAGTGCGTAACTGGTACTTATTTAATCGACCTGACATACATAACAGTCAAATACCTATCACCCCTCCACACCCTGACACAGAGTTATACTTCTTTACTACCCACAAGGGGCTAAACACAGAGGGGACAAACAAGGACAGACAATGGGATTAAATCGATTACATCGATTCCAGTGCGTAACTAGTACTTGATTCCATACCAAAATATATTTTAGTCGAGTCTCTTGCTAGTTTCAGGGGAGTTACGACCAAAGAATTTAAGAGACTTGCACCTGTATCATACATATCATTGCTGAGTATCCAGGGATTCCTAGAAGCCGGATAAGAGGTCTACCTACTGTGTATAGAGATAAATATGTATGTATATCTTACCTGTTACGATATACAAATCAGTATTTGGTGTGGAAATAGATTTGATTTCAACAAATCTCGGTCAAAAGAAGAGCAAAACGAATTCTTGGTCTTTCTTGGCATCCATAAAGCTTGCAGCGGAAGCGGAAATACATAGCGTCGGGGGGAGGGAATTGCAGTCGCCAAAAGATGTAACGTCTACGTTAGAAAACATCGGAAAGTGGCTCAATTGTCTTCACCCCCGCCGTAAACAGAACCCTTCCCCCTTTATTTCAGGATAAAGTAAAAAAAAAAAACGAAGGAAAGGGATATGGGACTGAGATTTTGATGTTGGGATTGTTGAAAAAATCTTTTCCAGAATCGAAATTTCCATGGCCTAAAAACATGGGATTCCGGAGAGAAAAAAAAACAAAAAAGGAATTTGAAAGCCGGGAAGGGCTCCGTTTCGATCTTTGCTATAGTTGAGGGTCGAAGGTCGAAATAGTTTGGCGACCCCTGATAAAGGCGTAGGGAACAGCACCTGCTGTGTTTCTAATCATATGTCCGTTTAATGAACAAACATACGATTATATGCATTCTAATGCTAAGATGTAATGATGTCAGAAATATTTGGCTGCTATTTTTAGCAGGTTCAGTGACCATGCGCAGACACTCTTGTTGAGACGTAATTACTATTTAGCTGGATGAGGTTTTTATCATTTACCTTGGCTGAGATGCAATTAAAGGTGTGAATTAATATAATTTTAACGTCTCTTCGTGTTATATTGGGGACTTTTAATATATGACACCGGTGTCGTTCAACCGCGGGAATAATTATCAACAGCTTCTACACGTGCTTCTAATTAAGCCGAATCTAATTATATCAGATGTAGTAATACCTCGTGTTCAGGTGAACGTTGATCTCTAGGAATAACACGAAGCGACTTACATGATTTGTGATTTAATATTTCTCTTGATCACAGCTTTAGTTGGTTGATCCCTATTTTACAGGAAAGGGGGCAAAAAGCTTTGAATCGAGGAACTTTGCTCGCCCTTCTTCATATTTCATTTGGACCTTAGACCGAAAGCACGAATTGTTTGTATGCCCCTTTGTAGCAAATATTGTGCGCATTTCTACTATCCATGGTGGGAAAAACAAACTGGATTTCAAGAAAGGATCCTGGTCAGATCAACAAGTATTCTAATGGTAAGTGAAAAAATATATCTACATAGCATTTGTTGTACACTTGTTAACGGAGGTGTGTGATATCTAAGACAAGAAACTGAACCATAGGAGGTTAGTCTATATCTACAGACATTTGTCAGCTTTTTAAGTATTCCTGAAGACAAGCAGGAAGACCTCCCTCACAACGGCTTTCCTTTTGGTAAACGATATTTCCCCTTTTGACACCCGATTTGTGTAATTTTCTTTTGAGTCCTTTAATCGTTTAATAATGTATATTTTGTCAGTAAATTTAGGGCATAACTACAGAAATGCGGGATCCTTTCGGTTTGGGGAGTTACCAAAATTGAAATTGCAAAAATGTTTATATCATTGTTCTGTGACCCTAACCACATATTTTCAGGGAGTTCTCAAAAATGAAGCCCCCAAAAATCAAAATATTATTCCCCGCCTAACCTGAATTCATCACTTATAAATTTATATATGTATATATATATACGTAGGTAGATAGAGATATGTATATATGTGCATGCATGAGTAATGTTACACAATGTTAAAGAGTAGTTGTAGTTTACAAATTCTTACCTGAATTCATCACTTATAAATTTATATATGTATATATATATACGTAGGTAGATAGAGATATGTATATATGTGCATGCATGAGTAATGTTACACAATGTTAAAGAGTAGTTGTAGTTTACAAATTCTTACCTGAATTCATCACTTATAAATTTATATATGTATATATATATACGTAGGTAGATATAGATATGTATATATGTGCATGCATGAGTAATGTTACACAATGTTAAAGAGTAGTTGTAGTTTACAAATTCTTACATTTCACCCAATGTTATATGATGTCATTTGTTAATTAATAAAGAAATATTTTAACATTTCTCTTTTGATCTTTCCTCTCTATCTAATTCTGTTTCTTTGTCATTTCAGATTTACGGATGACATTGGCATCAAAGAAATTTCCTTTTATAATGAATACATCTTCAACATTTTTCATCTTTTAAAGTCTTGAGGAAAAGTTTACACAGAATGCATCTAAGCCTATTTCTATAAATCTTTGGTAGAAATTCTATGAAATGTTTGCTCTGAACTGAGATTAATAGCAACATTTTTCTATTTCATTAGCTGATGCTTTGCATTCTCGTTACTCTTTGATGACTTTCTAAATTTATAGCATCTTTAGATATCAGTGAAGTTTGCAGTGGAAATATTTGTAAGGAATAAACTATAAAAAGAAGGATAAAGATAGGAGTAAAAGTTTAATGTGGTGAGAAAGACCAAGGATTGGGTCTATTTTGATTCCTCAGAGAAATGCTGACAAATATGCAAAAATCATTGTATCGTTGTGATATCTGTGGTAAATCAACCACTGGAAGTTTTGCATTAGATAGACACAAGCGTACTCACACAGGAGAAAAACCGTTCCAGTGTGATATCTGTGGTAAATCATTCTCTCAAAATTGTCATTTAACTTCTCACAAACGTGTTCATACAGGGGAGAAACCATATCACTGTGATATCTGTGGTAAATCATTCTCTCAAAATAGTGTGTTAACTACTCACAAACGTATTCACACAGGAGAGAAACCATATCACTGTGATATCTGTGATAAATCATACTCTCAAAGCTATGACTTAACTAAACACAAATGTGTTCATTCCGGAGAGAAGCCATTTCGCTGTGATATTTGTGGTAAATCCTTCATACAAAGCAATGACTTAACTAAACACAAACGTGTTCATACAGGAGAGAAGCCATTTCGCTGTGATATTTGTGGTAAATCCTTCACTCAAAGCAATAACTTAACTAATCACAAACGTGTTCATACAGGAGAGAAGCAATTTCACTGTGATATTTGTGGTAAATCCTTCACTCAAAGCAATAACTTAACTAAACATAAACGTATTCATACAGGTGAGAAACCATATGAGTGTGATGTCTGTGGGAAACCATTCTCTGAGAGAAGTGCCTTAATTATACATAAACGTGTTCATACAGGAGATAAACCATTTCGCTGTGATATTTGTGGTAAATCGTTCAATTCAAGTGGTGCCTTAATTGTACACAAACGTGTTCATACAGGAGAAAAACCATTTCACTGTGATATCTGTGGCAAATCATTTCCTATACAAGTAAGCTTAACTAGGCACAAACATATTCATACGGGGAAGAAGCCATTTAGCTGTGATATTTGTGCTAAATCCTTCGCTCAAAGCAGTGACTTAGCTAAACACAAACGTGTTCATAGAGGAGAGAAGCCATTTCACTTTGATATCTGTGGTAAATCATTCTCTCAGAATAATAATTTAACTAAACACAGGCTCATTCACACAGGTGAGACACCATTTCACCGTAATATCTGTGGTAAATCATTTCCTATACAAGTTAGCTTAGCTAAACACAAACATGTTCATACAGGAGAGAAGCCATTTGCCTGTGATATCTGTGGGAAACCATTCACTGCAAGTGGTGCCTTAATTATACACAGGCGTATTCACACGAGGGAGAAACCATTTCACTGTAATATCTGTGGTAAATCATTCTCTTACGGAAGTGCCTTAATTGTACACAAACGTGTTCATACAGGAGAGAAACCATATCACTGTAATATCTGTAGTAAATCATTTCCTATAGAAATTAGCTTAACTAAACGCAGACTCATTCATACAGGAGAGAAGCCATTTCACTGTGATATTTGTGGTAAATCCTTCATACAAAGCAATGACTTAACTAAACACAAACGTGTTCATACAGGAGAAAAACCGTTTCAGTGTGATGTCTGTGGTAAATCATTCTCTCAAAATAGTGTGTTAACTACTCATAAGCGTATTCATACAGGAGAGACACCATATAACTGTAATATCTGTGGTAAATCATTCTCTGGAAAGAACAGTTTAACTAGACACATGCGTCTTCATACAGGTGAGAAACCATATGAGTGTGATGTCTGTGGGAAACCATTCTCTGATAGAAGTGCCTTAATTAGTCACAAACGTGTTCATACAGGAGAGAAACCATTTCCGTGTGATATCTGTGGTAAATCATTCTCTGTAAACAGTATTTTAATTGAACACAAAAGAATTCATACAGGAGAAAAACCGTATCACTGTGATATTTGTGGTAAATCATTCTCTCACAGAAGTGCCTTAATTATACACAAACGTATTCATACAGGTGAGAAGCCATATGCGTGTGATGTCTGTGGGAAATCATTCTCTGATAGAAGTGCCTTAATTAGTCACAAACGTAATCACACAGGAGATAAGCCATTTCCGTGTGATATCTGTGGTAAATCATTTCCTACAAACAGTCATTTAACTCAACACGGACGTATTCACACAGGAGAGAAACCATTTCAATGTGATATCTGTGGTAAATCATTCTCTGTAAGCAGTAATTTAATTGGACACAAACGAATTCATACAGGAGAAAAGCCGTATCACTGTAATATCTGTGGTAAATCATTCTCTGACGGAAGTAACTTAATTGTACACAAACGTATTCACACAGGAGAGAATCCATATCAATGTGATGTCTGTGGTAAATCATTTTCTCGAAGTGATACTTTAACTTCACACAAACGTGTTCATACAGGAGAGAAACCTTATCAGTGTGATATCTGCAGTAAATCATTCTCTGAAAGTACTACATTAAATAAACACAAGCGTATTCACACAGGAGAAAAGCCATTTCACTGTGATATCTGTGGTAAATCATTCCCTCAAAATTGTCAGTTAACTTCTCACAAACGTATTCATACAGGAGAGAAACCATTTCACTGTGTTATCTGTGGTAAATCATACTCTCAAAATTGTCATTTATCTTCCCACAAACGTGTTCATACAGGAGAGAGGCCTTTTTGCTGTGATTTCTGTGGTAAATCATTCTCTCAGAAACGTTACTTAACTGCACATGTATCTATCCATACAAGAATTTGACTGTATTATTTATCAAATATCTTTGCAGCACACAGCAACAGACATTTTAGAACCCTTTCTCCTTGTGGGCATTGTCAGTAACTGATGAACTCTTGGTAACATTCATAATCATCAGGGTTCCTTTTTGAGGTATTGTTTATGATGCCAACCCTTTTTGTAAGCACTTACCTGGGATACACATAGTTTTGCTGGGCACAGGTATTTGTTAGAATTGTGTGTAGAAAATAATTTGTATAACCATAAATATTCCCATTTTAGGAAGCACTAGATTAGACAATTGTGAGGAGTGGAAACAGTGATGTGCAGATAAATATAGTTGTGTGTGTAGCAGAATGTAGCAGACACGAGAGGCCCCTTGATATTAAAGCTGAAATCTAAAAGAGGAGAAACGTGTGAGGCAGTGCAGCATCATGAGAGCAGATGGTGGAGAAATCCAGGTGAACATCTTTTAGAGTAACTGGGTTTTTAGCAAGACACAATTTCTTGCATACTGAAAATATATACTCCATGAAGAAGATTGTGAAATCGTGTGGAGGTGACGTGGTTAAATAAATATGTCTTCAACACTGAAACTTGCTGACTTGGTTTTTATATGTACCTAAATATGTATGTTTGATTGCTTCTCGTTTATTAATTGCATCCAAGGTCTTTGTTGATGCTGGGCTTTGATCTATGTTTGCTTGTTTATTTCAGCTTGCTTCTTATTCCTCTGTGTCAATTTGCTTCTGATGAAGCAATTAGATGAACAAAGCTGCTATCCCCACTTTTTTCATGCAGGTGAAAAGATTAGTGGGTGTTTAGGTGAAATTTCTGAGGCTTCCTCCTCACTTCACCCCGTTTTACAGTCCCCAAAAAGCATTGTAGCATATTACGAGGTCACAGAACTTCATCCAACGAAAAAAGACAAAAATATCCAATGATTCCAGGGTGGGAAGGGGTCTCCCTCCCCACTTTTTTTCTGAACCCAAATAAGGGATTTGCAGCATATTAAGAGGTATTTGACTCCACGCAAAAAATCCAAGTTTTTTTTTCTTTTTGCTTTGTGAAAATCTTAGAAATTTACTGTTCTACAGTAATTTTCTTTGCTGTAAATAAATATTTATATCACCTTGGATAAGGGGTGATTTGTTTTTGAAACACCTTTTAATGGAAACGGTACGTCTTCCATGCCATCAAACATGCGAATCATTTGGCAATAAATAGCATTATATTTTTGGGTAAATAAAGAGCAATTGGAAAATGTAAAGAAAACAATTTTAATTCTGATATAACCATAATTGGCATACCTACACAACTCCTCTCCACTTTGTTTCCTCCTGTCTTTCAAAACAAAAAAATGTGTTTTCAATGAAATTCTCTACAAACATGAAGTGGAGAGAGAACACACAGGGAAAGGAAAAGCCTACAAACATCTTCTTTGAAATTTTGTAATTTTCCAGATGGTTAAACTGCTTCATCACACCCTGCCACCCTTCATCCTCTCCTTCCCCACATGCTCCGATCCCTTCTAGCGTGAGATTTGGTGGGTATTTGTCCTGCTCATCCCTTTATTCAGCCCACAACTCCAGTAATTGCCAACTTAACCACCATCGTCTCCTACCCCCACTGCCAGTATTAACGCTCTTCGTCCTGCTCCCCACTCTACCTCCATCGCTAACCTTCTCCCTACTCCCCTTATTCACCCCACCCTGCCTGCATCACCACTCAACCACCCCCTCTAGCTCCAGCGCTATTGTCCCCCACCCCATCTGAATTCTTATTTCTTCATTGCCCACAAGGGTCTAAACATAGAGGGGACAGACAAAAGAATTAAGTCGATTACATCGACCCCAGTGCGTAACTGGTACTTAATTTATCGACCTTGAAAGGATAAAATGTACAGTCGACCTCGGCGGAATTTGAACTCAGAACGTAACGGCAGACGAAATACCACTAAGCATTTCGCCCGGCGTGCTAACGTTTCTACCAGCTCGCTGCCCCATCTGAATTCTACCTCTTATGCTGACCCCTCTGATGCTGCTAATTCACCTCCAAGCTGTGTCCTCTGCAACTGTACAAGCTACCATCACATGCCTTGGTCTCATCAAAGCCACAGTCGAACCAATTCAACTATATGGCTCAGAAACCTGGACTTTATCAAAGAAGCTTGAGAGGCGGTTGGATGGAACCTACACTCGCCTCCTTATCAGAGCTCAAAATCTCTCGTGGAAGCGCCATCCAACCAAAATGCAAATATATGGGAAACTACCACCTGTGATATCTCTTGTGAAAGGTAGGAGAGTCCAGTTTGCTGGACATTGTTGTAGAGCTGAAAACGAGGCAATTTCTACTCTTCTCTGGAAGCCATCTGCTCAATACCAGAGGGCGCACACTCTCCTACCCTGATGTAATCTCCAGGGATACAGGCATCCAGCAACAAGACCTCCATTATGCCATGATGGACCGTGAAGTCTGGCGTAGCATGGTAAATTCCATTGTCTCGACCACGGTCGAACAATGATGATGATGATCACATGCCACTTGTGTAGTCCAAGTCATCGCAGGAACTGCGTCAGCATTACTCAGGTTCAAAGCAAAAGTCTTTTTAACTGGACATACAACTGATGTCGCTTTAGTTCCGACATCCCTTGTAGGACAGAACCTTACCCTGAAGTCCAGATCCCTGTTGATGATTTTGCTGCCATTCTTCAGCGTTTGTCCCAGCTGAAGTTCATCAATCGGATCCCTAAGGCTGCTGAGACTTATTTTGTCTGTGTTCTCTCAAAACTGCCGCAGAAAGTCTTCCGATTGGCAGCAACTGTTCCTATTCCCTTTGGTTTCCCTCTACGCAATGAATGGGAATAACGGATCCCTCACTTCTTCCCCGAAACTGCTGTTCGAATCTACCTCAACCAGTGGTCATCTCGGGTCGGTCATCAGTTCAAACCCAAGCACTGGTCGACCACCTAACATAAAGAAGGTTGTTAATACCAAATTCAGAGAATTAGACTCTAAAGGGAGTGTTCCCCTTCTTTCCTCTCTATCCTCCCTCATCCTGTGTATCACAGACTCCCTTAACCAACAGGAGGAGAAACATTCTCTGCTCCCTCCAGATGATCACCTACACTTGCCCAACCCACCAAGTTTTCTACATCCCATCTTCACCCCTGACAATATGAGGGAGGCAATTGTCACATTTCTGGCAGGTTCTAGTGCTAGAATCGATGGCTTATGACTTCAGCATTTCAAGGATGATATCAACCTGTCAGCCGGTGATGCTGGAATCGCACTCATGGAGAACCTTACACAATTCATAACATTTTACTATTTCGAGAGTGTCCTTGCCTACATTCGTCCCCTGTTCTTTGGGGACAAGGTATTTGGTCTCATGAAGCCCAATGGTGACCTCCACCCCATAGCAGTTGATTGTACTCTGTCACTGCCTGACTGAGGAATTTTCCCCTATTCAGCTAGGAGTGGGTACTTAGCTAGGCTGTGAGTTGGCTGCTCATGCCACCAGGGCTTTCACCAACTTGCCTTCTGAATGTCATTCCCAAACTTGACCATAAGGATGCTTTTAACTCCATCAGTCGAGACGTCATCCTCTGCGCAGTAAGGGGGATTCCCCACCAGTTTATCACTTTGCTTGCAAGCCTATCATGAGCCCTCCAACCTCTCATTTGGTGACCACCTCATCCCATCTGCCTCTGGTGTCCAACAGGGTGATGCACTTGATTGTTCCCTATTCACGTTGGGCATTGAAGATATTCCCAAGATGAAAGCTGACCTAGACCTAAATGTCTGGTACCTCAATGATGCTTCTTTGGGAGGCCCTCCTGACAAGGTGCTTCCAACAGCGAGAATGATGACCCTAACCCAAATGTGAGCTCTGGCCCCTCAACCACCCACCTTGCCATGAGCAAGCAACAAAATTATTTGTTGACTCCCTTCCCTCAAACGCGATTCGTCCTTCATCAGCGTGGTGCTCCCTTGGAGACCCAGTTACTGACCTAGCTTTTGTGTCCATCTTTAGATCCAAAGTGGCTGACCTTGAAACAACTTTTAAAATAACCTTCAATTAATTGTGACCCACCAAGGTTTTTTCTACACTTAGGAATTCCTTGTCGATTCCTAATCTGTTGTATTTTCTGAGATTTAGTCCCTCTTACAGATTCCTGTTGTCCCTCCAATACCTTGACAAACCTAATCTTCAGGTAACTCGAATGCTTGTTCAATGTCAAATTCTCCCCCAGATTCCTGCAACCAAGCTGCCCTGCAGAAACAGTTTCGGGGTCTGGGCCTGCACAAGGGCTTTTCTTCCTCTCTTCCTTCTTTTCTTCCCTCCATCCACAATTGTTCCCTTTTGGTTGGCGCAACATCCTCTCCTCTCCAACGTCGACTAATTACAACAGGAAGATGGATGTAGCTCTATCACAGGGGAGAGAGAGAGCTGGGTTTGTCAGTGGAGGGCAGACGGAAAGAGAAAGTATGGGACAATCTGCGTTCAGCTGCCATTTTCAACAAACGAGAGCGATAGAATAAGTAGTAGGCTTACAAAGTATAAGTCCTGCGGTCGATTGTGGGAGGGGGGTAATGAAATACCAAAGTGCAAACTCAGAATGCTGAACCTTTCATGTGATATGACAAAAGGCAGAGGATCCTGATGCCTTGCTGTACAAAAAAAAACAACCCCAAACTCCATAGCAGAGTGTTAAGACTCGTTCCTCTAGTGGTGAAAAGCACTTCTGACTGTTCTTCATAAAAGTGGCTGTGGAGTGTTATGTAAAAGAGATTCGTTAATAGTTAATCATGATCTCTAAATTTGTTTCTGCCAGCCTCGTGTGGCCCCCGTGCCGGTGGCATGTAACGAGCAACATCCGTCCGTGGCCGTTTGCTAGCCCCGTCTGGCACCTGTGTGGGCGGCAAGTAAAAATCACTCATTACACTCTCGGAGTGGTGGGCATTAGGAAGGGCATCCAGCCGTAGAAACACTGCCAGATCATACTGGAGCCTGGTGAAGCCTTCTGGCTTCCCAGACCCCAGTTGAACCGTTCAACCCATGCCAGCATGGAAAGCGGACGCTAAATGATGATGATGATGATGATGATGGAAGATGAGCAAAATAGGATGTAAATAAACCATCACTAATCCCACATTGTCACCTTTCTTCCTTTTATTCAGCATCCATTGCCCTTCTGTGCATGGATGCTGTCATGATGTGGATCAACAAAACTGAGTGAATCATTCACAATTTAATGGGTACACAAGTTGCTGAGACCCACACGGGAACACCCCAATCGAATATCAAACAGGTTTCATTAAATATTTGTATATTACTGTCATTATTTCGGGTTTCTATCATAAAATACACTTTTCTAAGGACAATTTACTTCCACAGAATATAGAATTTCTATTCAGATACAGATTTTTACAAAAATAAAAGAAAGAAAAAACATTAAAAGTAGAAAAAGGTCAAACCCCTCCCCAAAGAATACATCAAAGGTGAATTGGGTTTCATTTAGAATTATCAGCAAAACAACGATTTAGAGTTGTTGATAGGTAAAGACAGGGGTTAGTTATGTTGTCCAGTGTATAAACATCTCTGAGAAGACAGGACAAGAGGGAAATGATACAACTGTGGCAGCCAACAAGTAAAACAGAAGAAAATGATCTTTATGTCTCTGACATTACTGGGACAAGCCATGTTGCCTATGCTACAGGGGTAGAAGAAAGGGAACATTCTCTCTCTTTCTCTTTTACTTGTTTCAGTCATTTGACCGCGGCCATGCTGGAGCACCGCCTTTAGTCGAGCAATTCGACCCCGGGACTTATTCTTTGTAAGCCCAGTACTTATTCTATCGGTCTCATTTCCCGAACTGTCAAGTGACGGGGACATAAACACACCAGCATCGGTTGTCAAGCAATGCTAGGGGACAAACACAGACACACAAACATACACGCACACATATATATATATATATATATATACATATATATGACAGGCTTCTTTAAGTTTCCGTCTACCAAATCCACTCACAAGTCATTGGTCGGCCCGGGGCTATAGCAAAAGACACCTGCCCGAGGTGCCATGCAGTGGGACTGAACCCAGAACCATGTGGTTGGTTAGCAAGCTACTTACCACACAGCCACTCCTGTGGAAATTGTGATAATAAAACAAATGTTTTCCTCACCACAACCACCACCACCAAAAGTTAATTTCTCTCCGAAAGAGCGAGGGTGGCATTATCTCTTTCTTTCACTTTTTCATTAGAATGTCTAAGACACTTGGTTGTCACAAAACTGTTAAAACTTCACAAACTTGACCGACCTGTGGCTAAATCTGGATTTAATTTCATTTTATACAAACTATGCTATCAATTATAGAGAATTGCAAACCTAACTTATTTATCTGTACATTTTCATAAATGTTTCCACAGGGTTCACACAAAAAGAAGTTGTGCAACAGCAAGCACAGAGATAAATTGCGGCGATCCTTCGGTATACGTACCGGAAGTGGCTTTCTTTACACTTCTGAAGATAACAGAAACCCTTTTCTTGTACCCCTAACCCTAACCCCACCATATATAAAAAAAAAAACACTTTCTTGAAATGTATCCGGTACCTATACCAAAGTTACGCCACATATATATATATGTATGTATATATATCATACACACACAAGATGGAGAGCTGGCAGAAACATTAGCACGCCAGTCGAAATGCTTAGAGGTATTTCGTCTGTCGTTACGTTCTGAGTTCAAATTCTGCCGGGGTCGACTTTGCCTTTCATCCTTTCGGGGTCGATAAATAAAGTACCAGTTACGCACTGGGGTCGATGTAATCGACTTAATACCTATGTCTGTCCTTGTTTGTCCCCTCTGTGTTTAGCCCCTTGTGGGTAATAAAGAAATAGGTATTTCATCTGTCGTTACGTTCTGAGTTCAAATTCTGCCGGGGTCGATAAATTAAGTAGCAGTTTCGCACTGGAGTCAATGTAATTGACTTAATCCCTTTGTCTGTCTTTGTTTGTCCCCTCTATGTTTAGCCCCTTGTAGGTGGTAAAGAAATATATATTATACACACGCTTATAGATGTGTGTCTTTATTTTTCCGAATGCCCCACTCCACCGGTTTGTTCACATCCACGCCTTACCTTCGCTGCTGAAGAAAGTTACGGCCAAAGGAATCAAGGGACTCGCCCCTGTATAATACAGATCATTGCTGAGTGTCCAGGGATTCCTAGAAACCGGATAAGAGGTCTGCCTTCTGTGTATATAGATAAATATGTAGGTACTACTAGCGAAGTCTGGACCCGGTGCGCGCTAGCTAGTCGTAAGTAGTCGATCCTACAACGACCTGCGCTTATGCAAATGATTTGATTTTACAATTAAAATAAAAGAATTTTTTTAAAGAAAGTAAATAAATTATTTCTTAGAACAACGTATATGATTTTTTTACACAAATCAAAAATGTGTATGATATATTGTTTTACTAGTTTTTAGTATTTGGACAGCATCCATAGTAGGTACATCACTCAGGTATGTATATATATATATATATATATATATATATATATAAATATATATATATATGTATATATCTATAAATATATATATATATGTATATATATATAAATATATATATATATAAATATATATATATATATATATATATATATATACACACACATATGAATATATATATAAACACACACACACACACACATATATATATATATTCACACACACACACACGTATATATATATATATATGTATGTATATATTTGTATATATATATATATATATACATATATATATACACACGCACACACACATATATATATATGTATGTATGTATATGTGTGTCGTTGTAGGATCGACTATTTACGACTAGCTAGCGCGTGGGCGCGCACCGGGTCCAGTCTTCGCTAGTAGTACCAAATATGTATGTATATCTTACCTGTTACGATATACAAATCAGTATTTAGTGTGAAAATAGATTTGATTTCAGCAAATCTCGATCAAAGGGAGAGCAAAACGAATAATTGGTCTTCTTTGCCATCGACAAAGCTTGCAGCGGAAGCGGAAGTCCATATCGTCAGGGGAAAGAATTGCAGTTCTACCAAGACTAGAATTGTTACCATTTCGCTTTGAGAAACGAATTTTCATAATTATTATGGATTACCAAGTGATTTAATGGTGTTGTGATTTATTTCTTTACGGGAATAATTATCAACAGCTTCTACACGTGCTTCCAATTAAGACGAATCTAATTATATCAGATGTAGTAATACCTCGTGTTCAGGTGAACGTTGATCTCTATGAATAACACGAAGCGACTTACATGATTTGTGATTTAATATTTCTCTTGATCACAGCTTTAGTTGGTTGATCCCTATTTTACAGGAAAGGGAAGGTGATGCCCGTGTGGGTGCATGGTTTTTCTTAACACCTGAGCCTCGCTGTCACCTGTAGTAATACTGGGAGGATGCTGGATTGCTTCAGTAGGTTCTATCAAACCTTGTGGGGTGCAACCAGCTGCTGTGATAAAAGAAATACCTCCTAATATGCTGCAAATCCCTTATTTTGGTTTGGAAAAGTGGGAGGACACCCCCATCTTAGTTTCGTTGGAAACTTATTTTTTTCATTGAATGAATCCTCTGACCTAATATGCTACAAAACCTTTTTTGGGGTCCGAAAAACGGGATGGAGGGAGCTGGAAGCCTTGGAATGTTCGCCCCAATCGCCATTGATCTTTTTATCCACAAAGTTTTCAGTAAGGAAAAAAAATTGGATTTTTTGCGTGGAATCAAGTACCCTGACCTCCTAATATGCTGCAAATCCCTTATTGTGGTTAACAAAAAATTGGGGGACTTCCCCAGTTTTTTCATACAGGCGAAAAGATCAGTGAGGGTGGGGTGAAATTTCTGAGGCTTCCACCTCACCCCACCCCGTTTTACTGACCCCAAAAAGAGTTTTGTAGCATATTAGGTCACAGGAATTCATTCAAGAAAGAAAAAACGGAAAAAATATCCAATGATTCCGAAATGGGAAGGGGTGACCCAACCCTCTTGTTTTCCAAACCAATATAAGGGACGTGAAGCATCATATTAGGTCAGGGTACTTGATTCCACCCCAAAAATCCAAGTTTTGTCTTTTTTCTCTTAGTGAAAATCATGCGGTTGTTAATATTGGAATTGAATGGAAAAAGCAGGCTCTTCATCCAGTTCCCCTCTCTACCTCCCCTTATTCTCCTCACCATTCCCATCACAGCCTGCATCACCTCCTGAACCCCACCCGACTCTCACTTTGTCCAGCTTCTATTTTGTAATTTTATGAATGCGTAAAACATTAATAGAAGAAAACACTTTCATTTCATTTCTTGTTATGGGTCAGGGGAGGAGGTGGGGTTTTTTTTTTGTTTTTATTTTGTATATTTTGAAAAATTAGAATTTACATTTTTTTTTTGTTTTTTTCAGAATCGTAATCTCCTTATTTTTCTACAAATTTCACCAGAAAAATTTTGTTTTTAGTAGAAAATTTAAGAAATTGCGTTGGGAGATTAAAAATATTTTAATGCAGATTTGGAATCTCCGCCTCGATATCGTTGGTTCCTGTAAAAACAAAACCCCAAAAACATCGGAAAGAGGGTGTGGTCCATTGTCTTACCCCCCGCCGTAAACGGAACCCTTCCCCCTTTATTTCAGGAAAAAGTAAAAAAACGAAGGAAAGGGATATGGGACTGAAATTTTGATATTGGGATTTTTGAAATAATCTTTTCCAGAATCGAAATTTCCATGGCCTAAAAACATGGGATTCCGGAGAAAAACAGAAACGCAAAGGAATTTGAAAGCCGGGAAGGGCTCCGTTTCAACCTTCGCTATAGTTGAGGGTCGAAGGTCGAAATAGTTTGTCGACCCCTGATAAAGGCGTAGGGAACAGCACCTGCTGTGTTTCTAATCATATGTCCGTTTAATGAACAAACATACGGTTATATGCATTCTAATGCTAAGATGTAATGATGTCAGAAATATTTGGCTGCTATTTTTAGCAGGTTCAGTGACCATGCGCAGACACTCTTGTTGAGACGTAATTACTATTTAGCTGGATGAGGTTTTTATCATTTACCTTGGCTGAGATGCAATTAAAGGTGTGAATTAATATAATTTTAACGTCTCTTCGTGTTATATTGGGGACTTTTAATATATGACACCGGTGTCGTTCAACCGCGGGAATAATTATCAACAGCTTCTACACGTGCTTCTAATTAAGCCGAATCTGATTATATCAGATGTAGTAATACCTCGTGTTCAGGTGAACGTTGATCTCTAGGAATAACACGAAGCGACTTACATGATTTGTGATTTAATATTTCTCTTGATCACAGCTTTAGTTGGTTGATCCCTATTTTACAGGAAAGGGGGCAAAAAGCTTTGAATCGAGGAACTTTGCTCGCCCTTCTTCATATTTCATTTGGACCTTAGATCGAAAGCACGAATTGTTTGTATGCCCCTTTGTAGCAAATATTGTGCGCATTTCTACTATCCATGGTTGGAAAAACAAACTGGATTTCAAGAAAGGATCCTGGTCAGATCAACAAGTATTCTAATGGTAAGTGAAAAAATATATCTACATAGCATTTGTTGTACACTTGTTAACGGAGGTGTGTGATATCTAAGACAAGAAACTGAACCATAGGAGGTTTGTCTATATCTACAGACATTTGTCAGCTTTTTAAGTATTCCTGAAGACAAGCAGGAAGACCTCCCTCACAACGGCTTTCCTTTTGGTAAACGATATTTCCCCTTTTGACACCCAATTTGTGTAATTTTCTTTTGAGTCCTTTAATCGTTTAATAATGTATATTTTGTCAGTAAATTTAGGGCATAACTACAGAAATACGGGATCCTTTCGGTTTGGGGAGTTACCAAAATTGAAATTGCAAAAATGTTTATATCATTGTTCTGTGACCCTAACCACATCTTTTCAGGGAGTTCTCAAAAATGAAGCCCCCAAAAATCAAAATAATATTCTCCGCCTAAGCTGAACTCATCATATATATATATATATATATATATATATATATATATATATCGGTATTTTATAAAAAATTTATGAAAATAGGGTAAAGTAAAATAATTTACTTTACCACACACCGAGCTTTTTAGAAATAGCAGCCAAAAATTTGGCTATTTCTTCAACTGCAAGAAAATGTCTCCCAGACAATGCATATCACACCGAGCTTTTTAGAAATTAATTAATTCTACCCCCTTTTTTTATTTTTATTCACAATATATATATACGTAGATAGATAGAGATATGTATATATGTGCGTGCATGAGTAATGTTACACAATGTTAAAGAGTAGTTGTAGTTTACAAATTCTTACATTTCACCCAATGTTATATGATGTCATTTGTTAATTAATAAAGAAATATTTTAACATTTCTCTTTTGATCTTTTCTCTCTATCTAATTCTGTTTCTTTATCATTTCAGATTTACGGATGACATTGGCATCAAAGACATTTTCTTTTATAATGAATACATCTTCAACATTTTTCATCTTTTAAAGTCTTGAGGAAAAGTTTACACAGAACGCATCTAAGCCTATTTCTATAAATCTTTGTTAGAAATTCTATGAAATGTTTGCTCTGATCTGAGATTAATAGCAACATTTTTCTATTTCATTAGCTGATGCTTTGCATTCTCGTTACTCTTTGATGACTTTCCAAATTTATAGCATCTTTAGATATCAGTGAAGTTTGCAGTGGAAATATTTGTAAGGAATAAACTATAAAAAGAAGGATAAAGATAGGAGTAAAACTTTAATGTGATGCGAAAGGCCAAGGATTGGGTCTATTTTGATTCCTCAAAGAAATGCTGAAAAATATGCGAAAATCATGGTATCGTTGTGATATCTGTGGTAAATCAACCACTAGAAGTGCTACCTTAGATAGACACAAGCGTACTCACACAGGAGAAAAACCGTTCCAGTGTGATGTCTGTGGTAAATCATTCTCTCAAAATAGTGTGTTAACTACTCACAAACGTATTCACACGGGAGAAAAACCATATCACTGCGATATCTGTGGTAAATCATACTCTCAAAGCTCTGACTTAACTACTCACAAACGTATTCATACAGGAGAGAAGCCATTTCGCTGTGATATTTGTGGTAAATCCTTCATACAAAGCAATAACTTAACTACTCACAAACGTATTCATACAGGAGAGAAGCCATTTCGCTGTGATATTTGTGGTAAATCTTTCACACAAAGCAGTCACTTAACTAAACACAAACGTATTCATACAGGAGAGAAGCCATTTCATTGTGATTTGTGTGGTAAATCATTCTCTGAAAACAGTAGCCTAACTGCACACAAACGCATTCACACAGGGGAAAAACCATTTCACTGTGATATTTGTGGTAAATCTTTCTCTGTAAGCAGTAAATTAGTTGGACACAAACGAAGTCATACAGGAGAAAAGCCGTATCACTGTGATATCTGTGGTAAATCATTCTCTGAAAAGAACAATTTAACTACACACATACGTATTCATACAGGTGAGAAGCCATATGAGTGTGATGTCTGTGGGAAACCATTCTCTTATAGAAGTGCCTTAATTAGTCACAAACGTAATCACACAGGAGATAAGCCATTTCCGTGTGATATCTGTGGCAAATCATTCCCTACAAACAGTCAATTAACTTCTCACAAAAGTATTCATACAGGTGATAGGCCATTTTGCTGTGATATCTGTGGTAAATCATTCTCTCAAAATTCTCGATTAACTACTCACAAACATATTCATACAGGTGAGAGGCCATTTTGCTGTGATATCTGTGGTAAATCATTCTCTGACGGAAGTAACTTAATTGTACACAAACGTATTCACACAGGAGAGAAACCATTTCAATGTGATATCTGTGGTAAATCATTTTCTCGAAGTGATAGTTTAACATCTCACAAACGTGTTCATACCGGAGAGAAACCATATCACTGTGATATCTGTGGTAAATCATTCTCTCAAAATTGTCATTTAACTTCTCACAAACGTATTCATACAGGAGAGAGGCCTTTTCGCTGTGATTTCTGTGGTAAATCATTCTCTAGGAAACGTTACTTAGCTGCACACGTATCTATCCATACAAGAATTTGACTGTATTTTTTATGAAATGTCTTTGCAGCTCACAGCAACAGACATTTTAAAACCCTTTCTCCTTGTGGGTATTGTCAGTAACTGATGAACCCTTGGTAACATTCATAATCATCAGGGTTCCTTTTTGAGGTATTGTTAATGATGCCAACCCTTTTTGTAAGCACTTACCTGGGATACACATAGTTATGCTGGGCACAGGTATTTGTTAGAATTGTGTGTAGAAAATAATTTGTATAACCATAAATATTGCCACTTTAGGAAGCACTAGATTAGACAATTGTGAGGAGTGGAAACAGTGATGTGCAGATATATATAGTTGTGTGTGTAGCAGAATGTAGCAGACACGAGAGGCCCATTGATATTAAAGCTGAAATCTAAAAGAGGAGAAACTTGTGAGGCAGTGCAGCATCATGAGAGCAGATGGTGGAGAAATCCAGGTGAACATCTTTTAGAGTAACTGGGTTTTTAGGAAGACACAATTTCTTGCATACTGAAAATATATACTCCATGAAGAAGATTGTGAAATCGTGTGGAGGTGACGT
The DNA here is from genome assembly GCF_006345805.1 of Octopus sinensis. Taxonomy (NCBI): domain Eukaryota; kingdom Metazoa; phylum Mollusca; class Cephalopoda; order Octopoda; family Octopodidae; genus Octopus; species Octopus sinensis. Next base: position 12,732,435 of record NC_043026.1, on the reverse strand, counting down.
GGTTAAATAAATATGTCTTCAACACTGAAACTTGCTGACTTGGTTTTTATATGTACCTAAATATGTATGTTTGATTGCTTCTCGTTTATTAATTGCATCTAAGGTGTTTGTTGATGCTGGGCTTTGATCTTTGTTTGCTTGTTTATTTCAGCTTGCTTCTTATTCCTCTGTGTCAATTTGCTTCTGATGAAGCAATTAGATGAACAAAGCTGCTCTTCTTTGTGTTTCTCTAGGCTGTGGGTTCGTTTAGTATCTCAGATAAAAAGTTGAATACATCGTTAGAGCACATCCAACCCTACGCTTAATAAATCTTTCTGGTTTTGTGTCGAGATATTGAAAAGCTGTGGGCCCTGGAAACCCTAAACCGTTGCAGTATTGGATTCTTACCCAAGATGGAAAGTACAAGGTGTTTGGTACGATGCAGTGGCGTTCAGTTGAGCTGTTTGTATATCTTTCATTACCTATTATAGGGGTAGACCTTCCTAAATTGTGCCTACATTCAGACATACATGAATACATTTGGAATACATTCAAACACATACACACACATCCATATCTTTTATCATTGCCATTTCGCTCATCCTTTGCTCTGAGCACACCTTGGTATATTGTCATGGGATTTCCTCATGGTCCTCTCTTAGATTGACACTTTGTAGCTATCCAGGCGAATTAGCTAGCATGGAGAACAGACGTTAAACGATGATGATGATGTTCTCCTCAGGGACATGTATTCCCTTTTCTCTCTTCTCAATGTAATCTTCTTCAGAGCTGATTGTGGAGTGCTTGAAATTTCTTGGCATCGAAGCACATTGTTTGCTTAGTAATGTGCGTTGCATTGCAGTCTGCCATGATTTCATCGCAATCAAAGGAGAGGGGCTTTCTCCGTCCGGGTTGCGGATCCGTGGAATAAACTGCCAGACGAGATAGTGAAGATGCCAGGGGAATCTGGCATTGGCCACGTTCGGATGGTGCTTTTTATGTGCCACCGGCACGGAAGCCAGTCGAGGCGGCGCTGGCATCGGCCACGTTCGGATGACTCTTTTTATGTGCCACCGGCACGGAAGCCAGTCGAGGCGGCGCTGGCATCGGCCACGTTCGGATGGTGCTTTTTATGTGCCACCGGCACAGGTATCACAACTACTATTTCCATTGATATTTATTTCGATGTTCATGTACTTGACTCAACAGGTCTCCTCAAGCACAGCGGGATGTTCTGGGATCCAAGGAAATATCTACCCGACTTACTGCATCAACACAAAATGCTGGGCCATGAAAAAAGTTATGAGTGTTTAATTCTTATATTTGAGGGTGATAATATAGATCCATACTTTTTATGAATATAGTTCTATTAGGGAACATCACATTTGACAGAATAATCTGTACACTAAAGGGTTAAATTCATTTAAAGAAGTTCAAATGCAATATTTTGGGAATATCTCAGAAATTTCTACTAATCCGAAAATAGACCAAATCCGGAAAATGTGTGTCACGTTCTTTTGCTCTCTCTTAGCAGTTCCTAATATTTCTAGGTTTCCATGCAAGTCTGTGGTTCCAGAGCACCTGAAATGTTCAGTACGAATGAATGCCTACAACACACAACCAGGTCACGAGAGAGCTACTGGCAACATGTAGTCTGTCTACATGTTGCATGTTTGGGACTGGACTAGCAACCGTACCACCAAACCTCACTCATCCTCCAATGTAGGTAACGACACGCATTGTGTGATGTACATGTTTACATGTATACTCTTTTACCTGTTTCAGTCATTTGACTGCGGCCATGCTGGAGCACCGCCTTTAGTCGAGCAAATCAACCCCGGGACTTATTCTTCGTAAGCCCAGTACTTATTCTATCGGTCTCTTCCACTGAACCGCTACGTGACGGGGACGTAAACACACCAGCATCAGTTGTCAAGCAATGCTAGGGAGACAAACACAGACACACATACGTATACATATATACGACAGGCTTCTTTCAGTTTCCGTCTACCTAATCCACTCACAAGGCATTGGTCAGCCCAGGGCTATAGCAGAAGGCACTTGCCCAAGGTGCCACGTAATGGGACTGAACCTGGAAACGTGGTTGGTTAGCAAGCTACTTACCACACAGCCACGCTTGCACCTATATATATATATACGATGGGCTTCTTTCAGTTTCCGTCTACCAAATCCACTCACAAGGCATTGGTCGGCTCGGGGCTATAGCAGAAGGCACTTGCCCAAGGTGCCAGGGAAACGTGTGTTTGGTAAGCAAGCTATTTACCACACAGCCACTCCTGTGCCTACCATTAATTTTTCCTTTTTGTTTTCCTTTGTTAAAAGTATTCCTTTCAACTGTCTACAAACACAGCCTGGCTGAAATCATGCTTTCAGGAGTGAATAAAAAATTCTCAAACTTGAGGGGATACTAACATGGGTCCCCATATATGGATTCTAATTATGCAGGGGCCCACTTGCTATTGGGCAACCCGGCCAGTCCACCACTGTGCATAGACGGAAAATAAATCCACCCTTAGTAATAACGTGCCATGTTCACACAGAACACGAATCCAGGTGTATGCACCTGCATATATTTTCTTGCTTACTGATTCAAAAAAAGATGGATGCTAGGTGTGAAAGGCCTTGCATGAACATGCTGTGATCCCTTACCAAAAGGTTTCAGTTAAAATAACAGGGCTCGTGGGGTCGGCTATCCTGTTCTTTTGACTTCATATGTCCCTTTTTGTTTGTTTGTTTGTTCCTGTTCACTTTCACTTTCATTGTAAATAGTTCCATTTCATCCACATGACCCCAAATCATTGTATTGTCCCCATCTATGTAAACCCTTATGGGTAATAAAGAAATATTACTGAGCCACATATTTACAAATCCCAGGAAATGAAAAACCCTTATCACTTTGTTAGCGACTGGCTACAACTAAACCTTCTGCCACACATACGACTTTCCAGCAGCCCCCATCTCCGACTAAGGATAGACCATGGTATCCAGCAGCTTCACACAGCTGTCTGAATTATAGTTTAAGGCCATTTTCAAAAGTGTGGAGTGGTATCATATCACACTCCCGAAGATCATTACAGCTTGGGGAACATGGTTGCAATAATGCCCCATGTCATATCACACAGTCTTTATCCCGTTCACGGAGCATTCAGCAGCAGTCAGGATATCAGCGAAGCATCATCACACAGCTAACTCTCTTCCAGCGTTCAAGGTGGCTTCCAGGCCTCCATGTCAACAACAACTTTCTTCTTTATAGTCTCCTTAGCCATTGACTGTCCACCAATACATCAAACTCTTCCTGAAAAAGGAGACATCAAGATTGTCAAACACCCCGTATATATATATATCTGCCTATTTCCTTATTACCCACTAGGGGCTAAGCATAGAGGGGACAAACAAGGACTGACATAGGTATTAAGTCGATTACATCGACCCCAGTGCGTAACTGGTACTTGATTTTTTGACCCCGAAAGAATGAAAGGCAATGTCGACCTTGGCAGAATTTGAACTCAGAACGTAACAACAGCCGAAATATCGCTAAGCATTTCGCCCGGCGTGCTAACGACTCTGCCAGCTCGCCACCTTGCACACACACACACATATATATATATATAAATATATATATATATAAGGTTTTTCACAAAAACTACTGTCACTGATGTAGAAAAACCGTCTAAATATATATATATAAATATATATATATATATATAAATATATATATATATATAAATATATATATATATATATAAATATATATATATATATAAATATATATATATATATATAAATATATATATATATATATAAATATATATATATATATATATATATATATATATATATATATATATAAAATATATATATATATATATAAATATATATATATATAAATATAAATATATATATATAAAATAAATATATATATAATATAATATATATATATATACACACATACATATATATATGTTTATGTGGCGTAACTTCGGTATGGGTACCGGATACATTTCAAGAAAGTATTTTTTTATATATATATATGTATATATGGAGGGGGTGGATTTAGGGCTAGGGGTACGAGAAAAGGGTTTCTGTTATCTTCAGAAGTGTAAAGAAAGCCACTTCCGGTACGTATACCGAAGGATCGCCGCAATTTATCTCTGTGCTTGCTGTTGCACAACTTCTTTTTGTGTGAACCCTGTGGAAACATTTATGAAAATGTACAGATAAATAAGTTAGGTTTGCAATTCTCTATAATTGATAGCATAGTTTGTATAAGATGAAATTAAATCCAGATTTAGCCACAGGTCGGTCAAGTTTGTGAAGTTTTAACAGTTTTGTGACAACCGAGTGTCTTGAGACATTCTAATGAAAAAGGGAAAGAAAGAGATAATGCCACCCTCGCTCTTTCGGAGAGAAATTAACTTTTGGTGGTGGTGGTCGTGGTGAGGAAAACATTTGTTTTATTATCACAATTTCCACAGGAGTGGCTGTGTGGTAAGTAGCTTGCTAACCAACCACATGGTTCTGGGTTCAGTCCTAATGCGTGGCATCTTGGGCAAGTGTCTTCTACTATAGCCCCGGGTCGACCAATGCCTTCTGAGTGGATTTGGTAGACGGAAACTGAAAGAAGCCTGTCGTATATATGTATATATATATATGTGTGTGTGTGTGTTTGTCCCCCAGCATTGCTTGACAACCAATGCTGGTGTGTTTATGTCCCCGTCACTTAGGAGTTCGGCAAAAGAGACCGATAGAATAAGCACTGGGCTTACAAAGAATAAGTGCCGGGGTCGATTTGCTCGACTAAAGGCGGTGCTCCAGCATGGCCGCAGTCAAATGACTGAAACAAGTAAAAGAGTAAATTGCAAAACATAACTTATGTGTACCTAAGTGTTTCCACGGGATCCGCACGAAATGGAAGTTGTGCAACAGAAAGCACATTCAAGTCAAAAGATCCCACTTTGTACTCCTTTGAAATTAATGAATGTCTCTCCTGAAAAACCTGAACACGTCTGGAATGCACCTTGTATATATTTATGTATCATCATCATCATTGTTCGTCCGTGGTTGAGACAATGGAATTTACCATGCTACGCCAGACTTCACGGTCCATCATGGCATTACGGAGGTCCTGTTGCTGGATGCCTGTATCCCTGGAGATTACATCAGGGTAGGAGAGTTTGCGCCCTCTGGTATTGCGAGTAGATGGCTTCCAGAGGAGAAGAGTAGAAATTACCTTGTTTTCAGCTCTACAACAATGTCCCGCAAACTGGACTCTCCTACCTTTCACAAGAGATGACACAGGTGGTAGTTTCCCATATATTTGCATTTTGGTTGGATGGCGCTTCCACGAGAGATTTTGAGCTCTGATAAGGAGGCGAGTGTAGGTTCCATCCAACCGCCTCTCAAGCTTCTTTGATAACGTCCAGGTTTCTGAGCCATATAGTTGAATTGGTTCGACTGTGGCTTTGATGAGACCAAGGCATGTAATGGTGGCTTGTACAGTTGCAGAGGACACAGCTTGGAGGTGAATTAGCAGCATCAGAGGGGTCAGCATAAGAGGTAGAATTCAGATGGGGCAGCGAGCTGGCAGAAACGTTAGCATGCCGGGCGAAATGCTTAGTGGTATTTCGTCTGCCGTTACGTTCTGAGTTCAAATTCCGCGGAGGTCGACTTTACATTTTATCCTTTCAGGGTCGATAAATGAAGTACCAGTTAGGCACTGGGGTCGATGTAATCGACTTAATCCGTTTGTCTGTCCCCTCTATGTTTAGCCCCTTGTGGGCAATGAAGAAATAAGAATTCAGATGGGGTGGGGGACAATAGCGCTGGAGCTAGAGGGGGTGGTTGAGTGGTGATGCAGGCAGGGTGGGGTGAATAAGGGGAGTAGGGAGAAGGTTAGCGATGGAGGTAGAGTGGGGAGCAGGACGAAGAGCGTTAATACTGGCAGTGGGGGTAGGAGACGATGGTGGTTAAGTTGGCGTTTACAGGAGTTGTGGGCTGAATAAAGGGATGAGCAGGACAAATACCCACCAAATCCCACGCTAGAAGGGATCGGAGCATGTGGGGAAGGAGAGGATGAAGGGTGGCAGGGTGTGATGAAGCAGTTTAACCATCTGGAAAATTACAAAATTTCAAAGAAGACGTTTGTAGGCTTTTCCTTTCCCTGTGTGTTCTCTCTCCACTTCATGTTTGTAGAGAATTTCATTGAAAACACACTTTTTTTTGTTTTGAAAGACAGGAGGAAACAAAGTGGAGAGGAGTTGTGTAGGTATGCCAATTATGGTTATATCAGAATTAAAATTGTTTTCTTTACATTTTCCAATTTCTCTTTATTTACCCAAAAATATAATGCTATTTATTGCCAAATGATTCGCATGTTTGATGGCATGGAAGACGTACCGTTTCCATTAAAAGGCGTTTCAAAAACAAATCACCCCTTATCCAAGGTGATATAAATATTTATTTACAGCAAAGAAAATTACTGTAGAACAGTAAATTTCTAAGATTTTCACAAAGCAAAAGAAAAAAAAACTTGGATTTTTTGCGTGGAGTCAAATACCTCTTAATATGCTGCAAATCCCTTATTTGGGTTCAGAAAAAAAGTGGGGAGGGAGACCCCTTCCCACCCTGGAATCATTGGATATTTTTGTCTTTTTTCGTTGGATGAAGTTCTGTGACCTCGTAATATGCTACAATGCTTTTTGGGGACTGTAAAACGGGTGAGGTGAGGAGGAAGCCTCAGAAATTTCACCTGCATGAAAAAAGTGGGGATAGCAGCTTTGTTCATCTAATTGCTTCATCAGAAGCAAATTGACACAGAGGAATAAGAAGCAAGCTGAAATAAACAAGCAAACATAGATCAAAGCCCAGCATCAACAAAGACCTTGGATGCAATTAATAAACGAGAAGCAATCAAACATACATATTTAGGTACATATAAAAACCAAGTCAGCAAGTTTCAGTGTTGAAGACATATTTATTTAACCACGTCACCTCCACACGATTTCACAATCTTCTTCATGGAGTATATATTTTCAGTATGCAAGAAATTGTGTCTTGCTAAAAACCCAGTTACTCTAAAAGATGTTCACCTGGATTTCTCCACCATCTGCTCTCATGATGCTGCACTGCCTCACACGTTTTCTCCTCTTTTAGATTTCAGCTTTAATATCAATGGGCCTCTCGTGTCTGCTACATTCTGCTACACACACAACTATATTTATCTGCACATCACTGTTTCCACTCCTCACAATTGTCTAATCTAGTGCTTCCTAAAGTGGCAATATTTATGGTTATACAAATTATTTTCTACACAGAATTCTAACGAATACCTGTGCCCAGCAAAACTATGTGTATCCCAGGTAAGTGCTTACAAAAGGGTTGGCATCATTAACAATACCTCAAAAAGGAACCCTGATGATTATAAATATTACCAAAGGTTCATCAGTTTCTGACAATGCCCACAAGGAGAAAGGGTTTTAAAATGTCTGTTGCTGTGTGCTGCAAAGACATTTCATAAAAAATACAGAAATCAGCAAAAAGGCAAAAAGGCCTCTATCCTGTATGAACACGTTCGTGTTTAGTTAAGTCACTGCTTTGTATGAAGCATTTACCACAAATATCACAGCGAAATGGCTTTTCTCCTGTATGAACACGTTTGTGTTTAGTTAAGTCATTGCTTTGAGAGAATGATTTACCACAAATATCACAGCGAAATGGCCTCTCTCCTGTATGAACACGTTTGTGTTTAGTTAAGTTATTGCTTTGAGAGAATGATTTACCACAAATATCACAGCGAAATGGCTTTTCTCCTGTATGAACACGTTTGTGTTTAGTTAAGTCATTGCTTTGTATGAAGGATTTACCACAAATATCACAGCAAAATTGCTTCTCTCCTGTATGAACACGTTTGTGTTTAGTTAAGTCATTGCTTTGTATGAAGGATTTACCACAAATATCACAGTGAAATGGCTTCTCTCCTGTATGAACACGTTTGTGTGCAGTTAAGTGACTACTTTGAGAGAATGATTTACCACAAATATCACAGCGAAATGGCTTCTCTCCTGTATGAATATGTCTGTGGCTAGTTAGGTAATTGCTGCTAGAGAATGATTTGCCACACGTATCACAGTGAAATGGCTTCTCTCCTGTATGAACACGTTTGTGTGCAGTTAAGGGACTACTTTGAGAGAATGATTTACCACAAATATCACAGCGAAATGGCTTCTCTCCTGTATGAATATGTCTGTGGCTAGTTAGGTAATTGCTGCTAGAGAATGATTTGCCACACGTATCACAGTGAAATGGCTTCTCTCCTGTATGAATATGTCTGTGGCTAGTTAGGTAATTGCTGCTAGAGAATGATTTGCCACACGTATCACAGTGAAATGGCTTCTCTCCTGTATGAACACGTTTGTGTGCAGTTAAGGGACTACTTTGAGAGAATGATTTACCACAGATATTACAGCGAAATGGCTTCTCTCCTGTATGAATATGTCTGTGGCTAGTTAGGTAATTGCTGCTAGAGAATGATTTGCCACACGTATCACAGTGAAATGGCTTCTCTCCTGTATGAACACGTTTGTGTGCAGTTAAGGGACTACTTTGAGAGAATGATTTACCACAAATATCACAGCGAAATGGCTTCTCTCCTGTATGAATATGTCTGTGGCTAGTTAGGTAATTGCTGCTAGAGAATGATTTGCCACACGTATCACAGTGAAATGGCTTCTCTCCTGTATGAATATGTCTGTGGCTAGTTAGGTAATTGCTGCTAGAGAATGATTTGCCACACGTATCACAGTGAAATGGCTTCTCTCCTGTATGAACACGTTTGTGTACAATTAAGGCACTTCTGTGAGAGAATGATTTACCACAAATATCACAGCGAAATGGCTTCTCTCCTGTATGAATACGTTTGTGATTAGTTAAGCCCTTGCTTTGAGCGAAGGATTTACCACAAATATCACAGCGAAATGGTTTCTCTCCTGTATGAACACGTTTGTGATTAGTTAAGCCACCACTTTGAGTGAAGGATTTACCACAAATATCACAGCGAAATGGTTTCTCTCCTGTATGAACACGTTTGTGAGAAGTTAAGTCACTGCTTTGTATGAATGATTTACCACAGATATCACAGTGATATGGTTTCTCTCCTGTGTGAGTACGCTTGTGTCTATCTAAGGCAGCACTTCTAGTGGTTGATTTACCACAGATATCACAACGATACAATGATTTTCGCATATTTTTCAGTATTTCTTTGAGGAATCAAAATAGACCCAATCCTTGGCCTTTCTCACCACATTAAACTTTTACTCCTATCTTTATCCTTCTTTTTATTTATTCCTTACAAATGTTTCCACTGCAAACTTCACTGATATCTAAAGATGCTATAAATTTAGAAAGTCATCAAAGAGTAACGAGAATGCAAAGCATCAGCTAATGAAATAGAAAAATGTTGCTATTAATCTCAGTTCAGAGCAAACATTTCATAGAATTTCTACCAAAGATTTATAGAAATAGGCTTAGATGCGTTCTGTGTAAACTTTTCCTCAAGACTTTAAAAGATGAAAAATGTTCTTTGATGCCAATGTCATCTGTGAATCTGAAATAATAAAGAAACAGAATTAGATAGAGAGGAGAGACCGAAACGGAAATGTTACAACATTCCTGTACTGATTAACAAGTTAAATATTATTCTAGGAACAATGAGAATTCAAAATTTGTCACCTAAAAGTTTTAAATTCACAAATATATTAGAGAAAGGACTTTTCTCAAACATCTTTGGAGACTGATTTCCATATGATTACAGCTGTATATAATATAATATAATATTATATATATACATACATATATATATACTATATAATTAGGGTTCAGCAACGATTTGCTTCACCACACACCGAAGTTTAGAAAGGCAGTCAAAAAATCTTAGCTATTCCTTTTACTTTAAAGGGAAGTATGATTTTCGTTAATTTTTTTCCCTTTTACCTGAATGGTTGTTTTAAAGTGCTCTGGTTTTTCCGGGAACTCCCTTTAAAGTAGAAGGAATAGCTAAGATTTTTTTACTGCTATTTCTAAAATTCGGTGTGTGGTGAAGCAAATCGTTGCTGATTTGTTGAAAAACAAAAGAGGGCCTACCACTTGCTTATGTTTCGGATTCCCCAAATTCAACAACAACCATGCTGATGAAATTTTTTACTTCTACAGATGAAGCAAGTGGACAAAATGATGGTGCAATACTTTCAAACAGGTAGGGAGAAAAATATGTATTATTAAACGATTAAAGGGCTCAAAAGAAAATTACACAAATCGAGTGTCAAAAGGAAACCCGTTATAGGGCAGGTCTTCTCTCTATCTATCTATCTATCTATCTATATATATATATACATACATATACTAAGTAATTGGTTAATATAGGGCGTAACAAATATCAGAAAATCAAAAAAAAAATGTGTGTAATAGGTGTAAAACAACTTCCTATGAACGAATATGAAAAAAAAAATTCGCGCACGCGAAAGGGGGGTGGGGGAGAGGCCTCGGAAAATTCACATCGGGAAGTTCCGAAAGCGTCTGAGGAGCTGACCCGGGCACCAAAACAAAAAAAAAATAGTGTAATATGTGTAAAACAACTTGCTCTAAACGAATATGACAAAAAAAAATGCGCTCTCGAGAAAGAGGGGTGGGGGAGAGGCCTCGGAATATTTATATCGGGAATTTCCGAAAGCGTCTGAACCGGGCACAAAAACAAAAACAGCGTAATAGGTGTAAAACAACTTGCTCTAAACGACTATCATGAAAAAAATGCGCGCTCGCGAAAGGGGGGTGGGGGAGAGGCTTCGGAAATTTCACATCTTCAGTCCACGGCCTTTAAACTAAGAAAAAATAGTGTAATTGGTGTAAAACTATTTGTTCTAAACGAGTATCAAGAACACACACTCACACATGAATCATAAACTCCGTATTTCGCAAAAAAAAAAATAAAGAGAAGAAATTCTGGAAAAAGTGAAGAAATGTTGAATCTCATTCCTTGGTTAAAGCTATTTTAAACATTAAATTTATGCTTTTCTTTGAAATAGTTCAGATATATGCAATTCTTCTCACTTATTAAGATGCATTTATCAGAAAAAAAGAGACAGAAAAAATTATTATTTGTGTCAATCCTTCCCTAATTATCCTTTATTAATTAGTTTTGGCGTGTATTTTTTTCCCAAATTTATTTTTTCACCTTTACAACACTGTTTAGTAAAGCAATTAATTATCTTTATAATTTGCATATTTGACTTATTAATCAAAATTCTCTAGATGTAATATATACTAAGTAATGCATCCTTCATTTATGTGTTCCGTTTTGTATTATGCATGCGTGACTGTTTGTATGTAAGTGTGTTTAACTGTGCACATGAATGTGAATATTAAAGAACATATTTATTTACTATGATTGTTATTTTCAGAACAAATAAATCTTTTGGCTGTTATGTTATTGATGTTATTATTATTGCTAGTTAAAGGGTGGTGACTTGGCTGAATATTTTGAGTCTTGTAGTATGTAGTTGTGTTAGTCAATATTCTGAGTTCAAATCCAACTCATTTCTTTATCATCATTATCGATGGACCACTCAAAGAGGTATGTATACATTATCATTTTCGTAACATAATTTCTGTAGTATTTCAAGATGTTTCTGACACGTATTTTGATTCACATGGCGGAGATCCAACATTTCTTCACTTTTTCCAGAATTTCTTCTCTTTATTTTTTTTTTGCGAAATATGATTTTATGATTCATGTGTGAGTGTGTGTTCTTGATACTCGTTTAGAACAAGTAGTTTTACACCAATTACACTATTTTTCTTAGTTTAAAGGCCGTGGACTGAAGATGTGAAATTTCCGAAGCCTCTCCCCCACCCCCCTTTCGCGAGCGCGCATTTTTTTCATGATAGTCGTTTAGAGCAAGTTGTTTTACACCTATTACACACATTTTTTTTTTGATTTTCTGATATTTGTTACGCCCTATATTAACCAAGTAATTAAGGGTTTAGCAACGATTTGCCTCACCACACACCGAATTTAGAAATAGCAGAAGAGCCAAAACTCTTTTGACTGCTATTTCTAAATTCGGTGTGTGGTGAGGCAAATCGTTGCTAAACCCTTAATTACTTAGTATTACTTAAACCTTCCTTGAATGGGGCTTTTACATGCCGAAATCTACTTGGTGAAATTGATGATTATTCCAAATTAATTAATTTCACCCTATATTATTATTGATAATTATATATATATACATATACATATATAAATATATATATGATGAGTTCAGGTTAGGCGGAGAATATTATTTCGATTTTTAGGGGCTTCATTTTTGAGAACTCCTTGAAAAGATGTGGTTAGGGTCACAGAACAATGATATAAACTTTTTGCATTTTCAATTTTGGTAACTCCCAAAACCGAAAGGATCCCGCATTTCTGTAGTTATGCCCTAAATTTACTGACAAAATATACATTATTAAACGATTAAAGGACTCAAAAGAAAATTACACAAATCGGGTGTCAAAAGGGGAAATATCGTTTACCAAAAGGAAAGCCGTTGTGAGGGAGGTCTTCCTGCTTGTCTTCGGGAATACTTAAAAAGCTGACAAATGTCTGTAGATATAGACTAACCTCCTATGGTTCAGTTTCTTGTCTTAGATATCACACACCTCCGTTAACAAGTGTGCAACAAATGCTATGTAGATATATTTTTTCACTTACCATTAGAATACTTGTTGATCTGACCAGGATCCTTTCTTGAAATCCACTTTGTTTTTCCCACCATGGATAGTAGAAATGCGCACAATATTTGCTACAAAGGGGCATACAAACAATTCGTGCTTTCGATCTAAGGTCCAAATGAAATATGAAGAAGGGCGAGCAAAGTTCCTCGATTCAAAGCTTTTTGCCCCCTTTCCTGTAAAATAGGGATCAACCAACTAAAGCTGTGATCAAGAGAAATATTAAATCACAAATCATGTAAGTCGCTTCGTGTTATTCATAGAGATCAACGTTCACCTGAACACGAGGTATTACTACATCTGATATAATTAGATTCGTCTTAATTAGAAGCACGTGTAAAAGCTGTTGATAATTATTCCCGCGGTTGAACGACACCGGTGACATATATTAAAAGTCCCCAATATAACACGAAGAGACGTTAAAATTATATTAATTCACACCTTTAATTGCATCTCAGCCAAGGTAAATGATAAAAACCTCATCCAGCTAAATAGTAATTACGTCTCAACAAGAGTGTCTGCGCATGGTCACTGAACCTGCTAAAAATAGCAGCCAAATATTTCTGACATCATTACATCTTAGCATTAGAATGCATATAACCGTATGTTTGTTCATTAAACGGACATATGATTAGAAACACAGCAGGTGCTGTTCCCTACCCTTTAACAGGGGTCGACAAACTTTTTCCACCATCGACCCTCAACTATAGCGAAGATCGAAACGGAGCCCTTCCCGGCTTTCAAATTCCTTTTTGTTTTTTTTTCTCTCCGGAATCCCATGTTTTTAGGCCATGGAAATTTCGATTCTGGAAAAGATTCTTTCAACAACCCCAACATCAAAATTTCAGTCCCATATCCCTTTCCTTCGTTTTTTTACTTTATCCTGAAATAAAGGGGGAAGGGTTCCGTTTACGGCGTGGGGAAAGACAATGGACCGCACCCTCTTTCCGATGTTTTTTGGGTTTTGTTTTTACAGGAACCCACGATATCGAGTTCGTTGATTCCAAATCTGCAAAAACAATCTGCATTAAAAAATTTTTAATCTCCCAAAGCAATTTCTTAAATTTTCTACTATAAACAAAATTTTTCTGGTGAAATTTGTAGAAAAATAAGGAGATTACGATTCTGAAAAAAACAAAAAAAAACTGTAAATTCTAATTTTTCAAAATATACAAAACAAAAACAAAAACCCCACCTCCTCCCCCGACCCATAACAAGAAATGAAATGAAAGTGTTTTCTTCTATTAATGTTTCCTGCATGCATCATCATCATAACCATCATCACCATCATCATCATCGTTGGACGGTTCGACCGGGGTCTGGGAAGCTAGGGGCTGCACCCGGCTCCAGTCTGATCTGGCACAGTTTCTACAGCTGGATGCCCTTCCTAATGCCAACCACTCCGCAAGTGTAGTGGGTGCTTTTTACATGCCACCTGCACAGGTGCCGGGGGGGGGGGATTCCGGCATTGGCCACTATCGGTTGGAGCTTTTAACGTGCCACCGACACGGAAGCCAGCCAAGGCGGCGCTGGCAACAGCCACGTTTGGATGGTGCTTTTTATGTGCCACCGGCACAGAAGCCAGTCGAGGCGGTGCTGGCTACGGCCACATTTGGATGGTGCTTTTTATGTGTCGAGGCGGTGCTTGCTAAGGCCACGTTTTGATGGTGCCTTTTATGTGCCACCGGCACAGAAGCCAGTCGAGGCGGTGCTGGCTACGGCCACATTTGGATGGTGCTTTTTATGTGTCGAGGCGGTGCAGGCTACGGCCACGTTTTGATGGTGCTTTTAATGTGCCACCTGCACAGGTATCACAACTACTATTTCCATTGATAATTATCTCAATGTTCATGTGCTTGACTCAACAGGTCTCCTCAAGCATAGCGGGACGTTCTGGGATCCAGGGTACTTTCAATGAGCAGGGGCTATGCGGAACTGGCATAGGAAGCAGCCCGGGTCTTTGCAGTCACAGCATATCTCCAGAGGTCCCGGTCCTTCCCCATTGCCTCAGTGAGGCCCAACGCTCTGAGGTCATGCTTGACTATCTCATCCCATGTCTTCCTGGGTCTACCTCTCCCCTGATACCTTCAACTGTTTAGGAGTGGCACTTCTTCACACATCTCTCCTCATCCATCAGCAGCACATGACCATACCATCGCAAGCGTCGCTCTTGCACACCACATCTGATGCTTCTTATGTCCAGCATTTCTCTCAGGGTGATTACACTCTGTCATGCGTGCACACTGACATTACACATCCAGCGGATCATGCTAGCTTCATTTCTTTCAAGTCTACGCATATCCCCTGCAGTCACAGCCCATGTTTCACTACCGTGAAGCATGGCAGTTCGCACACATGCATCATACAATCTACCTTTCGGTCTGAGTGAGAGACCCTTTGTCGCCAGTAGGGGTAGGAGCTTTCTAAACTTTGCCCATGCTATTCGTATTCTAGTGGTGACACTCTCTGAGCATCCACCTCCACTACTAACTTGGTCACCCAGGTAGCGGAAACTATCAACTACTTCTAGTTTCTTCCCCTGGAGTGTGATGGAATCTGTTTTCTGAGTGTCTGTGGTGTCTATTGTCCCTGTGCATCTGCCGCACATGAAAGCTATCTTATCAGTTAATTTCCCTTTGATGTTGCCGCATCTCTTATGCGTCCATAGCTTACATCGGGTGCATCTTATGGAGTTTCTACTTACACCTTTCCTTCAGATCGAGCAGGGCCACCTGCCCGAGGGAGTGTGTGATGAGTTCGCCTTTTTGCTTACTATAACTTTGGTCTTTGCTACATTTACTCTAAGGCCCTTTGATTCTAACCCTTGCTTCCACACTCGAAATTTCTTTTCTAGTTCCGGTAGTGATTCTGCTATGAGAGCCAGGTCATCAGCATAGAGGAGCTCCCAGGGGCATCCTGTTTTGAATTACTCTGTTATTGCCTGGAGGACTATGATGAATAAATGGGGACTGAGGGCTGATCCTTGGTGTACACCTACTTCTACCCGGAGTTCTTCACTATATTCTTTGCCAATCCTAGCCTTGCTGACAGCCTCTCTGTATAGAGCCTGTACAGCCCTTATTAGCCATTCGTCAATCTCCAGTTTCCGCATTGACCACCAGATAAGGGATCGAGGAACCCTGTCAAAGGCTTTCTCCAAGTCCACAAAAGCTATGTAGAGGGGTTTATCTTTAGCTAGGTACTTCTCCTGCAGTTGTCGGACCAGGAATATAGCATTAGTGGTGGTGCTTCTACCTGGCACAAAACCGAACTGCATCTCATCTAAGCAAATTCTCTCCCTAATGAGAAGGGTTATGACCCTCTCTGTGACCTTCATCACCTGATCCAACAGTTTGATACCCCTGTAGTTATTTCTGTCAAGAGCATCACCTTTACCCTTGTAGCAGTTGACTATGGTGCTGCTACGCCAGTCAATGGGTATGACTCCATTCAGAACTACCTGGTTTACAATGCGGGTGACTAGGCCATAGCCCACATAGCCAGCTGTTTTAAGCATCTCAGCAGTGATTCCTGATGGGCCGGGGGCTTTACCTGGTTTCATATCCTTAATTGCCTTAACTACAAGAGAGCTGGTCCCTCTACTGGGTCAACATTTGGCAGGCTCTCCTCCTCCCATTCATTCTCCTCATTCAGCACTCTTTCATAATCGCTTCTCCAAGCCTCTTTCTTTGTTTTTCACCAACAGTAAAATGCATAAAATTATAAAATAGAAGCTGCCCAAAGTGAGAGTCGGGTGGGGTTCAGGAGGTGATGCAGGCTGTGATGGGAATGGTGAGGAGAATAAGGGGAGCTGGATGAAGAGCCTGCTTTTCCCATTCAATCCCAAGATTAACAACTGCATGATTTTCACTAAGAGAAAAAAACAAAACTTGGATTTTTGGGGTGGAATCAAGTACCCTGACCTAATAAGATGCTTCACGTCCCTTATATTGGTTTGGAAAACAAGAGGGTAGGGTCACCCCTTCCCATTTCGGAATCATTGGATATTTTTGCGTCTTTTTTTTCTTGAATGAATTCCTGTGACCTAATATGCTACAAAACTCTTTTTGGGGTCCGTAAAACGGGATGGAGTGAGGTGGAAGCCTCAGAAATTTCACCCAACCCTCACTGATCTTCTCACCTGTATGAAAAAAGTGGGGAAGTCCCCCAATTTTTTGTTAACGACAATAAGGGATTTGCAGCATATTAGGTCAGGGTACTTGATTCCACGCAAAAAAATCCAATTTTTTTTCCTTACTGAAAACTTTGTGGATCAAAAGATCAATGGTGGTGGGGGTGAACATTCCAAGGCTTCCAGCTCCCTCCATCCTGTTTTTCGGACCCCAAAACAGGTTCTGGAGCATATTAGGTCAGAGGAATTCATTCAATGAAAAAAATAAATTTCCATCGATTCCAAGATGGGGGTGTCCTCCCACTTTTCCAAACCAAAATAAGGCATTTGCAGCATATTAGGAGGTATTTCTTTTATCACAGCAGCTGGTTGCACCCCACAAGGTTTGATAGAACCTACTAAAGCAATCCAGCATCCTCCCAGTATTACTACAGGTGACAGCGAGGCTCAGGTGTTAAGAAAAACCATGCACCCACACGGGCATCACCTGCCAATGTTGACAAGAACTTCATGGATAATGGCCTAGTCCCTCTGAATGTCTCAAACACCACAAGGTGGAAGAGATAGTTCACTGTCAGGTCCCGATACCTCAGGGTTTTCTTCCATTCGGCTACGGAAGCAGTGACCCTGCCATTAACTGCAGCATCCAGGATGTGAGAAGGAGCAAAGGAGTAGCAGAGTGTGGCATCCCAAATGAGGCACCTTACCTCTAACCCAGGCACAGATGACAAGACCATCTCGTCTATTTCTACCACTTGTGAGAAACATTTTCAGGATGAGGGGACAGGAGTTTTGGCTAATTCACACATCTTTATTTCCTCATACGTTTTCACAAAGTCTGTGAATTGCCCACCCCTACTCCAGGTAGTGTTTTCCCCCAACAAATTTCTATATAATTGTAATCTACACAATTTCAAGCATTTAAAAAAAAAATTGTGTGGTACGTAGCTTGCTTATCAATCACATGGTTCCCCGGTTCAGTTCCACTGCTTGGCACCTTGGGTAAGTTTCTTCTACTATAGCCTCGGGCCAGCTGAAGCCTTGTGAGTGGATTTGGATGACGCAAAGTGTAAGAAGCACGTTGTATATACATATATACTGTTTTTAAGGTCTACCCCTAAATTTGGTAATGAAATCTATACAAACAGCTCAACTGAACGCCACTACATCGTACCAAACACCTTCTACTTTCCATCTTGGGTAAGAATCCAATACTGCAACGGTTTAGGATATCCAGGGCCCACAGCTTTTCAATATCTCAACACAAAACCAGAAAGATTTATTAAGCGTAGAGTTGGATTTGCTCTAACGATGTATTCAACTTTTTATCTGAGATACTAAACGAACCCACAGCCTAGAGAAACACAAAGAAGAGCAGCTTTGTTCATCTAATTGCTTCATCAGAAGCAAATTGACACAGAGGAATAAGAAGCAAGCTGAAATAAACAAGCAAACAAAGATCAAAGCCCAGCATCAACAAACACCTTGGATGCAATTAATAAACGAGAAGCAATCAAACATACATATTTAGGTACATATAAAAACCAAGTCTGCAAGTTTCAGTGTTGAAGACATATTTATTTAACCACGTCACCTCCACACGATTTCACAATCTTCTTCATGGAGTATATATTTTCAGTATGCAAGAAATTGTGTCTTGCTAAAAACCCAGTTACTCTAAAAGATGTTCACCTGGATTTCTCCACCATCTGCTCTCATGATGCTGCACTGCCTCACACGTTTCTCCTCTTTTAGATTTCAGCTTTAATATCAATGGGCCTCTCGTGTCTGCTACATTCTGCTACACACACAACTATATTTATCTGCACATCACTGTTTCCACTCCTCACAATTGTCTAATCTAGTGCTTCCTAAAGTGGCAATATTTATGGTTATACAAATTATTTTCTACACACAATTCTAACGAATACCTGTGCCCAGCAAAACTATGTGTATCCCAGGTAAGTGCTTACAAAAGGGGTTGGCATCATTAACAATACCTCAAAAAGGAACCCTGATGATTATGAATGTTACCAAGGGTTCATCAGTTACTGACAATGCCCACAAGGAGAAAGGGTTCTAAAATGTCTGTTGCTGTGAGCTGCAAAGACATTTCATAAAAAATACAGTCAAATTCTTGTATGGATAGATACATGTCCAGTTAAGTAACGTTTCCTAGAGAATGATTTACCACAGAAATCACAGCGAAAAGGCCTCTCTCCTGTATGAATACGTTTGTGAGAAGTTAAATGACAATTTTGAGAGAATGATTTACCACAGATATCACAATGGAACGGTTTCTCTCCTGTGTGAATACGTCCGTGTTTAGTTAAATGACTGTTTGTAGGGAATGATTTACCACAGATATCACACGGAAATGTTTTATCTCTTGCGTGATTACGTTTGTGACTAATTAAGGCATATGGTTTCTCACCTGTATGAATACGTACGTGTCTAGTTAAGCTATTGCTTTGAGAGAATGATTTACCACAGATATCACAGTGAAATGGTTTCTCTCCTGTATGAACACGTTTGTGATTAGTTAAGTTATTGCTTTGAGTGAAGGATTTACCACAAATATCACAGCGAAATGGCTTCTCTCCTGTATGAACAAGGTTGTGTTTAGTTAAGTTATTGCTTTGAGTGAAAGATTTACCACAAATATC
This sequence comes from Octopus sinensis, assembly GCF_006345805.1. Classification (NCBI taxonomy): domain Eukaryota; kingdom Metazoa; phylum Mollusca; class Cephalopoda; order Octopoda; family Octopodidae; genus Octopus; species Octopus sinensis. The sequence continues at coordinate 12,712,872 of NC_043026.1, read as the reverse complement.
ACAGCGAAATGGCTTCTCTCCTGTATGAACAAGTTTGTGTTTAGTTAAGTTATTGCTTTGAGTGAAAGATTTACCACAAATATCACAGCGAAATGGCTTCTCTCCTGTATGAACAAGTTTGTGTTTAGTTAAGTTATTGCTTTGAGTGAAAGATTTACCACAAATATCACAGTGATATGGCTTTTCTCCTGTATGACTTCGTTTGTGTCCAACTAATTTACTGCTTTCAGAGAAAGATTTACCACAAATATCACAGTGAAATGGTTTTCCCCCTGTGTGAATGCGTTTGTGTGCAGTTAGGCTACTGTTTTTAGAGAATGATTTACCACAGATATCACAGTGATATGGTTTCTCCCCTGTATGAACACGTTTGTGAGAAGTTAAATGACAATTTTGAGAGAATGATTTACCACAGATATCACACTGGAACGGTTTTTCTCCTGTGTGAGTACGCTTGTGTCTATCTAAGAAATCATTTCTAGTGGTTGATTTACCACAGATATCACAACGATACAATGATTTTCGCATATTTTTCAGCATTTCTTTGAGGAATCAAAATAGACCCAATCCTTGGCCTTTCTCACCACATTAAACTTTTACTCCTATCTTTATCCTTCTTTTTATAGTTTATTCCTTACAAATATTTCCACTGCAAACTTCACTGATATCTAAAGATGCTATAAATTTAGAAAGTCATCAAAGAGTAACGAGAATGCAAAGCATCAGCTAATGAAATAGAAAAATGTTGCTATTAATCTCAGTTCAGAGCAAACATTTCATTGAATTTCTACCTAAGATTTATAGAAATAGGCTTCAATGCGTTCTGTGTAAACTTTTCCTCAAGACTTTAAAAGATGAAAAATGTTGAAGATGTATTCATTATAAAAGAAAATTTCTTTGATGCCATTGTCATCCGTAAATCTGAAATAATAAAGAAACAGAATTAGATAGAGAGGAGAGATCAAAAGAGAAATGTTACAATATTTCTTTATTAATTAACAAATGACATCATATAACATTGGGTGAAATGTAAAAATTTGTAAACTACAACTACTCTTTAACATTGTGTAACATTACTCATGCATGCACATATATACATATCTCTATCTACGTATATATATATTGTCAATAAAAATAAAAAAAGGGGGTAGAATAAATTAATTTCTAAAAAGCTCGGTGTGATATGCATTGTCTGGGAGACATTTTCTTGCAGTTGAAGAAATAGCCAAATTTTTGGCTGCTATTTCTAAAAAGCTCGGTGTGTTGTAAAGTAAATTATTTTACTTTACCCTATTTTTATAAATTTTTTATAAAATACCTATATATATATATATATGATGAGTTCAGCTTAGGCGGAGAATATTATTTTGATTTTTGGGGCTTCATTTTTGAGAACTCCCTGAAAAGATGTGGTTAGGGTCACAGAACAATGATATAAACAGTTTTGCAATTTCAATTTTGGTAACTCCCCAAACCGAAAGGATCCCGCATTTCTGTAGTTATGCCCTAAATTTACTCACAAAATATACATTATTAAACGAATAAAGGACTCAAAAGAAAATTACACAAATCGGGTGTCAAAAGGGGAAATATCGTTTACCAAAAGGAAAGCCGTTGTGAGGGAGGTCTTCCTGCTTGTCTTCAGGAATACTTAAAAAGCTGACAAATGCCTGTAGATATAGACTAGCCTCCTATGGTTCTGTTTCTTGTCTTAGATATCACACACCTCCGTTAACAAGTGTGCAACAAATGCTATGTAGATATATTTTTTCACTTACCATTAGAATACTTGTTGATCTGACCAGGATCCTTTCTTGAAATCCACTTTGTTTTTCCCACCATGGATAGTAGAAATGCGCACAATATTTGCTACAAAGGGGCATACAAACAATTCGTGCTTTCGATCTAAGGTCCAAATGAAATATGAAGAAGGGCGAGCAAAGTTCCTCGATTCAAAGCTTTTTGCCCCCTTTCCTGTAAAATAGGGATCAACCAACTAAAGCTGTGATCAAGAGAAATATTAAATCACAAATCATGTAAGTCGCTTCGTGTTATTCATAGAGATCAACGTTCACCTGAACACGAGGTATTACTACATCTGATCTAATTAGATTCGTCTTAATTAGAAGCACGTGTAGAAGCTGTTGATAATTATTCCCGCGGTTGAACGACACCGGTGTCATATATTAAAAGTCCCCAATATAACACGAAGAGACGTTAAAATTATATTAATTCACACCTTTAATTGCATCTCAGCCAAGGTAAATGATAAAAACCGCATCCAGCTAAATAGTAATTACGTCTCAACAAGAGTGTCTGCGCATGGTCACTGAACCTGCTAAAAATAGCAGCCAAATATTTCTGACATCATTACATCTTAGCATTAGAATGCATATAATCGTATGTTTGTTCATTAAACGGACATATGATTAGAAACACAGCAGGTGCTGTTCCCTACGCCTTTATCAGGGGTCGCCAAACTTTTTCCACCATCGACCCTCAACTATAGCGAAGATCGAAACGGAGCCCTTCCCGGCTTTCAAATTCCTTTTTGTTTTTTTTTCTCTCCGGAATCCCATGTTTTTAGGCCATGGAAATTTCGATTCTGGAAAAGATTCTTTCAACAATCCCAACATCAAAATTTCAGTCCCATATCCCTTTCCTTCGTTTTTTTACTTTTCCCTGAAATAAAGGGGGAAGGGTTCCGTTTACGGCGTGGGGAAAGACAATGGACCGCACCCTCTTTCCGATGTTTTTTGGGTTTTGTTTTTACAGGAACCCACGATATCGAGTTCGTTGATTCCAAATCTGCAAAAACAATCTGCATTAAAAATTTTTTCATCTCCCAACGCAATTTCTTGAATTTTCTACTAAGAACAAAATTTTTCTGGTGAAATTTGTAGAAAAATAAGGAGATTACGATTTTGAAAAAAACCTAAAAAACTGTAAATTCTAATTTTTCAAAATATACAAAACAAAAACAAAAACCCCACCTCCTCCCCTGACCCATAATAAGAAATGAAATGAAAGTGTTTTCTTCTATTAATGTTTTACGCATTCATAAAATTATAAAATAGAAGCTGGACAACGTGAGAATCGGGTGGGGTGCAGGAGGTGATGCAGGCTGTGATGGGAATGGTGAGGAGAATAAGGGGAGGTAGAGAGGGGAACTGGATGAAGAGCCTGCTTTTCCCATTCAATTCCAAGATTAACAACCGCATGATTTTCACTAAGAGAAAAAAGACAAAACTTGGATTTTTGGGGTGGAATCAAGTACCCTGACCTAATAAGATGCTCCACGTCCCTTATATTGGTTTGGAAAACAAGAGGATAGGGTCACCCCTTCCCATTTCGGAATCATTGGATATTTTTGTGGGTTTTTTTTTCTTGAATGAATTCCTGTGACCTAATATGCTACAAAACTCTTTTTGGGGTCCGTAAAACGGGGTGGAGTGAGGTGGAAGCCTCAGAAATCTCACCCAACCCTCTCTGATCTTTTCACCTGCATAAAAAAAAGGGGGGAACTTACCCAGATTTTTGTTAACCAAAATAAGGGATTTGCAGCATATTTGGAGGTATTTATTTTATCACAGCAGCTGGTTGCACGCCACAAGGTTTGATAGAACCTACTAAAGCAATCCAGCATCCTCCCAGTATTACTACAGGTGACAGCGAGGCTAAGGTGTTAAGAAAAACCATGCACCCACAAGGGCATCGCCTGCCAATGTTGACAAGAACTTCATGGATAATGGCCTAGTCCCTCTGAATGTCTCAAACACCACAAGGTGGAAGAGATAGTTCACTGTCAGGTCCCGATACCTCAGGGTTTTCTTCCATTCGGCTACGGAAGCAGTGACCCTGCCATTAACTGCAGCATCCAGGATGTGAGAAGGAGCAAAGGAGTAGCAGAGTGTGGCATCCCAAATGAGGCACCTTACCTCTAACCCAGGCACAGATGACAAGACCATCTCGTCTATTTCTACCGCTTGTGAGAAACATTTTCAGGATGAGGGGACAGGAGTTTCGGCTAATTCACACATCTTTATTTCCTCATACGTTTTCACAAAATCTGTGAATTGCCCACCCCTACTCCAGGTTGTGTTTTACCCCAACAAATTCCTATATAATTGTTATCTACACAATTTGAAGCATTTAATAAAAAAATTGTGTGGTAAGTAGCTTGCTTATCAATCACATGGTTCCCCGGTTCAGTTCCACTGCTTGGCACCTTGGGTAAGCTTCTACTATAGCCTCGGGCCAGCCGAAGCCTTGTCTGTGGATTTGGATGACGGAAACTGTAAGAAGCCCGCTGTATATAGATATATACAGTTTTTAAGGTCTACCCCTAACTTTGATAATGAAACCTATAGTAACACCTGGACTGAACGCCACACATCATACCAAACACCTTGGACTTTCCATCTTGGGTAAGAATCCAATACTGCAACGGTTTAGGGTTTCCAGGGCCCTCAGCTTTTCAATATCTCGACACAAAACCAGAAAGATTTATTAAGCTTAGGGTTGGATGTGCTCTAATGACGTATTCAACTTTTTATCTGAGATACTAAACGAACCCACAGCCTAGAGAAACACAAAGAAGAGCAGCTTTGTTCATCTAATTGCTTCATCAGAAGCAAATTGACACAGAGGAATAAGAAGCAAGCTGAAATAAACAAGCAAACAAAGATCAAAGCCCAGCATCAACAAAGACCTTGGATGCAATTAATAAACGAGAAGCAATCAAACATACATATTTAGGTACATATAAAAACCAAGTCAGCAAGTTTCAGTGTTGAAGACATATTTATTTAACCACGTCACCTCCACACGATTTCACAATCTTCTTCATGGAGTATATATTTTCAGTATGCAAGAAATTGTGTCTTGCTAAAAACCCAGTTACTCTAAAAGATGTTCACCTGGATTTCTCCACCATCTGCTCTCATGATGCTGCACTGCCTCACACGTTTCTCCTCTTTTAGATTTCAGCTTTAATATCAAGGGGCCTCTCGTGTCTGCTACATTCTGCTACACACACAACTATATTTATCTGCACATCACTGTTTCCACTCCTCACAATTGTCTAATCTAGTGCTTCCTAAAGTGGCAATATTTATGGTTATACAAATTATTTTCTACACACAATTCTAACAAATACCTGTGCCCAGCAAAACTATGTGTATCCCAGGTAAGTGCTTACAAAAAGGGTTGGCATCATTAACAATACCTCAAAAAGGAACCCTGATGATTATGAATGTTACCAAGGGTTCATCAGTTACTGACAATGCCCACAAGGAGAAAGGGTTTTAAAATGTCTGTTGCTGTGTGCTGCAAAGGCATTTGATAAATAATACAGTCAAATTCTTGTATGGATAGATACATGTCCAGTTAAGTAACGTTTCCTAGAGAATGATTTACCACAGAAATCACAGCGAAAAGGCCTCTATCCTGTATGAATACGTTTGTGAGAAGTTAATCGATAATTTCGAGAGAATGATTTACCACAGATATCACAGTGAAATGGTTTCTCTCCTGTATGAATACGTCTGTGTCTAGTTAAGGCACTTCTATCAGAGAATGTTTTCCCACAGACATCACACTGATATGGTTTCACTCCTGTATGAATACATATGTGTTTAGCTAAGTGATTGCTTCGAGAGAATGATTTATCACAGATATCACAGTGATAAGGCTTTTCTCCTGTATGAATTCGTTTGTGTCCAATTAAACTACTGCTTACAGAGAATGATTTCCCACAGACATCACAGTGAAATGGTTTTTCCCCTGTGTGAATGCGTTTGTGTGTAGTTAGGCTACTGTTTTTAGAGAATGATTTACCACAGATATCACAGTGATATGGTTTCTCCCCGGTATGAACACGTTTGTGAGAAGTTAAGCCACCGCTTTGAGTGAAGGATTTACCACAAATATCACAGCGAAATGGCTTCTCTCCTGTATGAACACGTTTGTGTATAATTAAGGCACTTCTGTGAGAGAATGATGTACCACAAATATCACAGCGAGATGGCTTCTCTCCTGTATGAACACGTTTGTGTTTAGTTAAGTCATTGCCCTGAGTGAAGGATTTACCACAAATATCACAGCAAAATGGCTTCTCTCCTGTATGAACACGTTTGTGTATAATTAAGGCACTTCTGTGAGAGAATGATTTACCACAGACATCACAGTGATATGGTTTCTCTCCTGTATGAATACGTTTGTGAGGAGTTAAATGACAATTTTTAGAGAATGATTTACCACAAATATCACAGTGATATGGTTTCTCTCCTGTGTGAAGACGCTTGTGAGTAGTTAACACACAATTTTGAGAGAATGATTTACCACAGATATCACACTGAAACGGTTTTTCTCCTGTATGAACACGTTTGTGATTAGTTAAGCCACCGCTTTGAGTGAAGGATTTACCACAAATATCACAGTGAAATGGCTTCTCTCCTGTATGAACACGTTTGTGATTAGTTAAGTTATTGCTTTGTGTGAAGGATTTACCACAAATATCACAGCGAAATGGCTTCTCTCTGGAATGAATACATTTGTGTTTAGTTAAGTCATAGCTTTGAGTGTATGATTTACCACAGATATCACAGTGAAATGGATTTTCTCCTGTGTGAGTACGCTTGTGTCTATCTAAGAAATCACTTCTAGTGGTTGATTTACCATAGATATCACAACGATACAATGATTTTCGCATATTTTTCAGCATTTCTTTGAGGAATCAAAATAGACCCAATCCTTGGCCTTTCTCACCACATTAAACTTTTACTCCTATCTTTATCCTTCTTTTTATAGTTTATTCCTTACAAATGTTTCCACTGCAAACTTCACTGATATCTAAAGATGCTATAAATTTAGAAAGTCATCAAAGAGTAACGAGAATGCAAAGCATCAGCTAATGAAATAGAAAAATGTTGCTATTAATCTCAGTTCTGAGCAAACATTTCATAGAATTTCTACCAAAGATTTATAGAAATAGGCTTAGATGCGTTCTGTGTAAACTTTTCCTCAAGACTTTAAAAGATGAAAAATGTTGAAGATGTATTCATTATAAAAGAAAATTTCTTTGATGCCATTGTCATCCGTAAATCTGGAATAATAAAGAAACAGAATTAGATAGAGAGGAGAGATCAAAAGAGAAATGTTACAACATTTCTTTATTAATTAACAAATGACATCATATAACATTGGGTGAAATGTAAAAATTTGTAAACTACAACTACTCTTTAACATTGTGTAACATTACTCATGCACGCACATATATACATATCTCTATCTATCTCTCTCTCTCTATATATATATATATGATGAGTTCAGGTTAGGCGGGGAATAATATTTTGATTTTTGGGGGCTTCATTTTTGAGAACTCCCTGAAAAGATGTGGTTAGGGTCACAGAACAATGATATAAACATTTTTGCAATTTCAATTTTGGTAACTCCCCAAACCGAAAGGATCCCGCATTTCTGTAGTTATGCCCTAAATTTACTCACAAAATATACATTATTAAACGATTAAAGGACTCAAGAGAAAATTACACAAATCGGGTGTCAAAAGGGGAAATGGCGATCTTTCGTCTCTAGTAGACCTTTCCGTCGATTTCCGTAAAATTTTTTTTTTTCTTTTACATATGGGCTTGCGGGAACTTTTGAAGTAATGAGAGCGAAAGAGACTAAGAGAAAGCGATTGTATGACGAGGGAAGTTCTTTTGAAGTTACCGTGCATGGCAAGCATTGATGTATATGTGTGTTTAATGTGGTGTGGGAGACAGGCAGTATGTTGTGTAAGTGAAGTGCTTCTGTTAGTGTGTGTGAAGAGACAGAGAGAGTAATGTGTGAAAGAGAGAGATAACTGAAATTTTTTACTCGGTGTATGTGTATATGTATGTATATTACTTCAAAAGTTCCCGCAAGCCCATGTGTAAAAAAAAAGATTTTTTTACAGAAATCGACGAAAAGGTCTACTAGAGATGAGAGATCGCCAAAAAAATGTTTTTCAATGCTTCTAATTGTTTTCTAACGAAAAAAAAAAAAGCATTTGTCTTTAAAATAATATACACTGTATATCGTTGGAAAATATTTCCTAAGCTCCAGTAGGGGCTCGCTATTAAGTTAGTTTTTGCAGTGTTGCGCCAATCAGCTCATTTGCATACGCAAGTCGCTGTAGAATCGACAACCTACGACTCGCAAGCGCGGATGCGCATCTGCGCGCACCGGGCCCAGTCTCCAAGACTAGTACCAAGATACGGTTAGGGTCACAGAACAATGATATAAACATTTTTGCAATTTCAATTTTGGTAACTCCCCAAACCGAAAGGATCCCGCATTTCTGTAGTTATGCCCTAAATTTACTGGCAAAATATACATTATTAAACGATTAAAGGACTCAAAAGAAAATTACACAAATCGGGTGTCAAAAGGGGAAATATCGTTTACCAAAAGGAAAGCCGTTGTGAGGGAGGTCTTCCTGCTTGTCTTTAGGAATACTTAAAAAGCTGACAAATGTCTGTAGATATAGACTAACCTCCTATGGTTCTGTTTCTTGTCTTAGATATCACACACCTCCGTTAACAAGTGTACAACAAATGCTATGTAGATATATTTTTTCACTTACCATTAGAATACTTGTTGATCTGACCAGGATCCTTTCTTGAAATCCAGTTTGTTTTTCCCACCATGGATAGTAGAAATGCGCACAATATTTGCTACAAAGGGGCATACAAACAATTCGTGCTTTCGATCTAAGGTCCAAATGAAATATGAAGAAGGGCGAGCAAAGTTCCTCGATTCAAAGCTTTTTGCCCCCTTTCCTGTAAAATAGGGATCAACCAACTAAAGCTGTGATCAAGAGAAATATTAAATCACAAATCATGTAAGTCGCTTCGTGTTATTCATAGAGATCAACGTTCACCTGAACACGAGGTATTACTACATCTGATATAATTAGATTCGTCTTAATTAGAAGCACGTGTAGAAGCTGTTGATAATTATTCCCGCGGTTGAACGACACCGGTGTCATATATTAAAAGTCCCCAATATAACACGAAGAGACGTTAAAATTATATTAATTCACACCTTTAATTGCATCTCAGCCAAGGTAAATGATAAAAACCGCATCCAGCTAAATAGTAATTACGTCTCAACAAGAGTGTCTGCGCATGGTCACTGAACCTGCTAAAAATAGCAGCCAAATATTTCTGACATCATTACATCTTAGCATTAGAATGCATATAATCGTATGTTTGTTCATTAAACGGACATATGATTAGAAGCACAGCAGGTGCTCTTCCCTACGCCTTTATCAGGGGTCGCCTACTTTTTCCACCATCGACCCTCAACTATAGCAAAGATCGAAACGGAGCCCTTCCCGGCTTTCAAATTCCTTTTTGTTTTTTTTTCTCTCCGGAATCCCATGTTTTTAGGCCATGGAAATTTCGATTCTGGAAAAGATTCTTTCAACAATCCCAACATCAAAATTTCAGTCCCATATCCTTTTCCTTCGTTTTTTTACTTTTCCCTGAAATAAAGGGGGAAGGGTTCCGTTTACGGCGGGGGGAAAGACAATGGACCGCACCCTCTTTCCGATGTTTTTTGGGTTTTGTTTTTACAGGAACCCACGATATCGAGTTCGTTGATTCCAAATCTGCAAAAACAATCTGCATTAAAAATTTTTTCATCTCCCAACGCAATTTCTTGAATTTTCTACTAAGAACAAAATTTTTCTGGTGAAATTTGTAGAAAAATAAGGAGATTACGATTCTGAAAAAAACCTAAAAAACTGTAAATTCTAATTTTTCAAAATATACAAAACAAAAACAAAAACCCCACCTCCTCCCCTGACCCATAACAAGAAATGAAATGAAAGTGTTTTCTTCTATTAATGTTTCAGGCATGCATAAAATTATAAAATAGAAGCTGCACAAAGTGAGAATCGGGTGGGGTGCAGGAGGTGATGCAGGCTGTGATGGGAATGGTGAGGAGAATAAGGGGAGGTAGAGAGGGGAGCTGGATGAAGAGCCTGCTTTTCCCATTCAATTCCAATATTAACAACCGCATGATTTTCACTAAGAGAAAAAAGACAAAACTTGGATTTTTGGGGTGGAATCAAGTACCCTGACCTAATAAGATGCTTCACGTCCCTTATATTGGTTTGGAAAACAAGAGGGTAGGGTCACCCCTTCCCATTTCGGAATCATTGGATATTTTTGTGTTTTCTTTTTCTTGAATGAATTCCTGTGACCTAATATGCTACAAAACTCTTTTTGGGGTCCGTAAAATGGGGTGGGGTGAGGTGGAAGCCTCAGAAATCTCACCCAACCCTCTCTGATCTTTTCACCTGCATGAGAAAAGGGGGAAGTTACCCAGATTTTTGTTAACCAAAATAAGGGATTTGCAGCATATTTGGAGGTATTTATTTTATCACAGCAGCTGGTTGCACGCCACAAGGTTTGATAGAACCTACTGAAGCAATCCAGCATCCTCCCAGTATTACTACAGGTGACAGCGAGGCTCAGGTGTTAAGAAAAACCATGCACCCACACGGGCATCACCTGCCAATGTTGACAAGAACTTCATGGATAATGGCCTAGTCCCTCTGAATGTCTCAAACACCACAAGGTGGAAGTGATAGTTCACTGTCACGTCCCGATACCTCAGGGTTTTCTTCCATTTGGCTACAGAAGCAGTGACCCTGCCATTAACTGCAGCATCCAGGATGTGAGAAGGAGCAAAGGAGTAGCAGAGTGTGGCATCCCAAATGAGGCACCTTACCTCTAACCCAGGCACAGATGACAAGACCATCTCGTCTATTTCTACCACTTGTGAGAAACATTTTCAGGATGAGGGGACAGGAGTTTCGGCTAATTCACACATCTTTATTTCCTCATACGTTTTCACAAAATCTGTGAATTGCCCAACCCTACTCCAGGTTGTGTTTTACCCCAACAAATTCCTATATAATTGTTATCTATACAATTTGAAGCATTTAATAAAAAAATTGTGTGGTAAGTAGCTTGCTTATCAATCACATGGTTCCCCGGTTCAGTTCCACTGCTTGGCACCTTGGGTAAGCTTCTACTATAGCCTCGGGCCAGCCGAAGCCTTGTCTGTGGATTTGGATGACGGAAACTGTAAGAAGCCCGCTGTATATAGATATATACAGTTTTTAAGGTCTACCCCTAAATTTGATAATGAAACCTATAGTAACACCTGGACTGAACGCCACTACATCATACCAAACACCTTGGACTTTCCATCTTGGGTAAGAATGCAATACTGCAACGGTTTAGGGTTTCCAGGGCCCTCAGCTTTTCAATATCTTGACACAAAACCAGAAAGATTTATTAAGCTTAGGGTTGGATGTGCTCTAATGACGTATTCAACTTTTTATCTGAGATACTAAACGAACCCACAGCCTAGAGAAACACAAAGAAGAGCAGCTTTGTTCATCTAATTGCTTCATCAGAAGCAAATTGACACAGAGGAATAAGAAGCAAGCTGAAATAAACAAGCAAACAAAGATCAAAGCCCAGCATCAACAAACACCTTCGATGCAATTAATAAACGAGAAGCAATCAAACATACATATTTAGGTACATATAAAAACCAAGTCAGCAAGTTTCAGTGTTGAAGACATATTTATTTAACCACGTCACCTCCACACGATTTCACAATCTTCTTCATGGAGGATATATTTTCAGTATGCAAGAAATTGTGTCTTCCTAAAAACCCAGTTACTCTAAAAGATGTTCACCTGGATTTCTCCACCATCTGCTCTCATGATGCTGCACTGCCTCACAAGTTTCTCCTCTTTTAGATTTCAGCTTTAATATCAATGGGCCTCTCGTGTCTGCTACATTCTGCTACACACACAACTATATATATCTGCACATCACTGTTTCCACTCCTCACAATTGTCTAATCTAGTGCTTCCTAAAGTGGCAATATTTATGGTTATACAAATTATTTTCTACACACAATTCTAACAAATACCTGTGCCCAGCATAACTATGTGTATCCCAGGTAAGTGCTTACAAAAAGGGTTGGCATCATTAACAATACCTCAAAAAGGAACCCTGATGATTATGAATGTTACCAAGGGTTCATCAGTTACTGACAATGCCCACAAGGAGAAAGGGTTTTAAAATGTCTGTTGCTGTGTGCTGCAAAGACATTTGATAAATAATACAGTCAAATTCTTGTATGGATAGATACATGTCCAGTTAAGTAACGTTTCCTAGAGAATGATTTACCACAGAAATCACAGCGAAAAGGCCTCTATCCTGTATGAATACGTTTGTGAAAAGTTAATCGATAATTTCGAGAGAATGATTTACCACAGATATCACAGTGAAATGGTTTCTCTCCTGTATGAATACGTCTGTGTCTAGTTAAGGCACTTCTATCAGAGAATGTTTTCCCACAGACATCACACTGATATGGTTTCACTCCTGTATGAATACATATGTGTTTAGCTAAGTGATTGCTTCGAGAGAATGATTTACCACAGATATCACAGTGATATGGTTTCTCCCCGGTATGAACACGTTTGTGATTAGTTAAGCCACCGCTTTGAGTGAAGGATTTACCACAAATATCACAGCGAAATGGCTTCTCTCCTGTATGAACACGTTTGTGTATAATTAAGGCACTTCTGTGAGAGAATGATGTACCACAAATATCACAGCGAGATGGCTTCTCTCCTGTATGAACACGTTTGTGTTTAGTTAAGTCATTGCTCTGAGTGAAGGATTTACCACAAATATCACAGCAAAATGGCTTCTCTCCTGTATGAACACGTTTGTGTATAATTAAGGCACTTCTGTGAGAGAATGATTTACCACAGACATCACAGTGATATGGTTTCTCTCCTGTATGAATACGTTTGTGAGGAGTTAAATGACAATTTTTAGAGAATGATTTACCACAAATATCACAATGGTATGGTTTCTCTCCTGTGTGAAGACGCTTGTGAGTAGTTAACACACAATTTTGAGAGAATGATTTACCACAGATATCACACTGAAATGGTTTTTCTCCTGTATGAACACGTTTGTGATTAGTTAAGCCACCACTTTGAGTGAAGGATTTACCACAAATATCACAGTGAAATGGCTTCTCTCCTGTATGAACACGTTTGTGATTAGTTAAGTTATTGCTTTGTGTGAAGGATTTACCACAAATATCACAGCGAAATGGCTTCTCTCTGGAATGAATACATTTGTGTTTAGTTAAGTCATAGCTTTGAGTGTATGATTTACCACAGATATCACAGTGATATGGTTTTTCTCCTGTGTGAGTACGCTTGTGTCTATCTAAGAAATCACTTCTAGTGGTTGATTTACCACAGATATCACAACGATACAATGATTTTCGCATATTTTTCAGCATTTCTCTGAGGAATCAAAATAGACCCAATCCTTGGCCTTTCTCACCACGTTAAACTTTTACTCCTATCTTTATCCTTCTTTTTATAGTTTATTCCTTACAAATATTTCCACTGCAAACTTCACTGATATCTAAAGATGCTATAAATTTAGAAAGTCATCAAAGAGTAACGAGAATGCAAAGCATCAGCTAATGAAATAGAAAAATGTTGCTATTAATCTCAGTTCTGAACAAACATTTCATAGAATTTCTACCAAAGATTTATAGAAATAGGCTTAGATGCGTTCTGTGTAAACTTTTCCTCAAGACTTTAAAAGATGAAAAATGTTGAAGATGTATTCATTATAAAAGAAAATTTCTTTGATGCCATTGTCATCCGTAAATCTGAAATAATAAAGAAACAGAATTAGATAGAGAGGAGAGATCAAAAGAGAAATGTTACAATATTTCTTTATTAATTAACAAATGACATCATATAACATTGGGTGAAATGTAAGAATTTGTAAACTACAACTACTCTTTAACATTGTGTAACATTACTCATGCACGCACATATATACATATCTCTATCTATCTATCTCTCTCTCTCTCTCTCTCTCTCTATATATATATATATATATATATATGATGAGTTCAGGTTAGGCGGGGAATAATATTTTGATTTTTGGGGGCTTCATTTTTGAGAACTCCCTGAAAAGATGTGGTTAGGGTCACAGAACAATGATATAAACATTTTTGCAATTTCAATTTTGGTAACTCCCCAAACCGAAAGGATCCCGCATTTCTGTAGTTATGCCCTAAATTTACTGACAAAATATACATTATTAAACGATTAAAGGACTCAAGAAAAAATTACACAAATCGGGTGTCAAAAGGGGAAATGGCGATCTTTCGTCTCTAGTAGACCTTTCCGTCGATTTCCGTAAAATTTTTTTTTTTCTTTTACATATGGGCTTGCGGGAACTTTTGAAGTAATGAGAGCGAAAGAGACTAAGAGAAAGCGATTGTATGACGAGGGAAGTTCTTTTGAAGTTACCGTGCATGGGAAGCATTGATGTACATGTGTGTGTGTGTGTGTGTGTATGTGTTTGATGGGGTGTGGGAGACAGACATTATGTTGTGTAAGTGAAGTGCTTCTGTTAGTGTGTGTGAAGAGACAGAGTAATGTGTGAAAGAAAGAGATAACTGAAATTTTTTACTCGGTGTATGTGTATATGCATGTATGTGTGTGTGTGTGTATGTATGTGTGTGTATATGCATGTATATTACTTCAAAAGTTCCCGCAAGCCCATGTGTAAAAAAAAAGATTTTTTTACAGAAATCGACGAAAAGGTCTACTAGAGATGAGAGATCGCCAAAAAAATGTTTTTCAATGCTTCTAATTGTTTTCTAACGAAAAAAAAAAAGCATTTGTCTTTAAAATAATATACACCGTATATCGTTGGAAAATATTTCCTAAGCTCCAGTAGGGGCTCGCTATTAAGTTAGTTTTTGCAGTGTTGCGCCAATCAGCTCATTTGCATAGCAAGTCGCTGTAGAATCGACAACCTACGACTCGCAACGCGGATGCGCATCTGCGCGCACCGGGTCCAGTCTCCAAGACTAGTACCAAGATACGGTTAGGGTCACAGAACAATGATATAAACATTTTTGCAATTTCAATTTTGGTAACTCCCCAAACCGAAAGGATCCCGCATTTCTGTAGTTATGCCCTAAATTTACTGGCAAAATATACATTATTAAACGATTAAAGGACTCAAAAGAAAATTACACAAATCGGGTGTCAAAAGGGGAAATATCGTTTACCAAAAGGAAAGCCGTTGTGAGGGAGGTCTTCCTGCTTGTCTTTAGGAATACTTAAAAAGCTGACAAATGTCTGTAGATATAGACTAACCACCTATGGTTCTGTTTCTTGTCTTAGATATCACACACCTCCGTTAACAAGTGTACAACAAATGCTATGTAGATATATTTTTTCACTTACCATTAGAATACTTGTTGATCTGACCAGGATCCTTTCTTGAAATCCAGTTTGTTTTTCCCACCATGGATAGTAGAAATGCGCACAATATTTGCTACAAAGGGGCATACAAACAATTCGTGCTTTCGATCTAAGGTACAAATGAAATATGAAGAAGGGCGAGCAAAGTTCCTCGATTCAAAGTTTTTTGCCCCCTTTCCTGTAAAATAGGGATCAACCAACTAAAGCTGTGATCAAGAGAAATATTAAATCACAAATCATGTAAGTCGCTTCGTGTTATTCATAGAGATCAACGTTCACCTGAACACGAGGTATTACTACATCTGATATAATTAGATTCGTCTTAATTAGAAGCACGTGTAGAAGCTGTTGATAATTATTCCCGCGGTTGAACGACACCGGTGTCATATATTAAAAGTCCCCAATATAACACGAAGAGACGTTAAAATTATATTAATTCACACCTTTAATTGCATCTCAGCCAAGGTAAATGATAAAAACCTCATCCAGCTAAATAGTAATTACGTCTCAACAAGAGTGTCTGCGCATGGTCACTGAACCTGCTAAAAATAGCAGCCAAATATTTCTGACATCATTACATCTTAGCATTAGAATGCATATAATCGTATGTTTGTTCATTAGACGGACATATGATTAGAAACACAGCAGGTGCTGTTCCCTACGCCTTTATCAGGGGTCGCCAAACTTTTTCCACCATCGACCCTCAACTATAGCAAAGATCGAAGCGGAGCCCTTCCCGGTTTTCAAATTACTTTTTGTTTTTCTTTTCTCCGGAATCCCATGTTTTTAGGCCATGGAAATTTCGATTCTGGAAAAGATTCTTTCAACAATCCCAACATCAAAATTTCAGTCCCATATCCCTTTACTTCGTTCTTTTACTTTTCCCTGAAATAAAGGGGGAAGAGTTCCGTTTACGGCGTGGGGAAAGACAATGGACCGCACCCTCTTTCCGATGTTTTTTGGGTTTTGTTTTTACAGGAACCCACGATATCGAGTTCGTTGATTCCAAATCTGCAAAAACAATCTGCATTAAAAATTTTTTCATCTCCCAACGCAATTTCTTGAATTTTCTACTAAGAACAAAATTTTTCTGGTGAAATTTGTAGAAAAATAAGGAGATTACGATTCTGAAAAAAACAAAAAAAAACTGTAAATTCTAATTTTTCAAAATATACAAAACAAAAACAAAAACCCCACCTCCTCCCCCGACCCATAACAAGAAATGAAATGAAAGTGTTTTCTTCTATTAATGTTTCAGGCATGCATAAAATTATAAAATAGAAGCTGCACAAAGTGAGAATCGGGTGGGGTGCAGGAGGTGATGGGAATGGTGAGGAGAATAAGGGGAGGTAGAGAGGGGAGCTGGATGAAGAGCCTGCTTTTCCCATTCAATTCCAATATTAACAACCGCATGATTTTCACTAAGAGAAAAAAGACAAAACTTGGATTTTTGGGGTGGAATCAAGTACCCTGACCTAATAAGATGCTTCACGTCCCTTATATTGGTTTGGAAAACAAGAGGATAGGGTCACCCCTTCCCATTTCGGAATCATTGGATATTTTTGTGGGGTTTTTTTTCTTGAATGAATTCCTGTGACCTAATATGCTACAAAACTCTTTTTGGGGTCCGTAAAACGGGGTGGGGTGAGGTGGAAGCCTCAGAAATATTGCCCATAACCCCACTAATCTTTTCACCTGCATGAAAAAGTGGGGAAGGCCCCCAATTTTTTGTTAACTACAATAAGGGATTTGCAGCATATTAGGAGGTCAGGGTACTTGATTCCACGCAAAAAAATCCAATTTTTTTTCC
This sequence comes from Octopus sinensis, assembly GCF_006345805.1. Taxonomy (NCBI): domain Eukaryota; kingdom Metazoa; phylum Mollusca; class Cephalopoda; order Octopoda; family Octopodidae; genus Octopus; species Octopus sinensis. The sequence continues at coordinate 12,695,662 of NC_043026.1, read as the reverse complement.
TTACTGAAAACTTTGTGGATAAAAAGATCAATGGTAGTGGGGGTGAACATTCCAAGTCTTCCAGCTCCCTCCATCCCGTTTTTCCGACCCCAAAAAAAGGTTTTGTAGCATATTAGGTCAGAGGAATTAATTCAATGAAAAAAATAATTTTCCAACGATTCCAAGATGGGGGTGTCCTCCCACTTTTCCAAACCAAAATAAGGGATTTGCAGCATATTTGGAGGTATTTCTTTTATCACAGCAGCTGGTTGCACCCCACAAGGTTTGATAGAACCTACTGAAGCAATCCAGCATCCTCCCAGTATTACTACAGGTGACAGCGAGGCTCAGGTGTTAAGAAAAACCATGCACCCACACGGGCATCACCTGCCAATGTTGACAAGAACTTCATGGATAATGGCCTAGTCCCTCTGAATGTCTCAAACACCACAAGGTGGAAGTGATAGTTCACTGTCACGTCCCGATACCTCAGGGTTTTCTTCCATTTGGCTACGGAAGCAGTGACCCTGCCATTAACTGCAGCATCCAGGATGTGAGAAGGAGCAAAGGAGTAGCAGAGTGTGGCATCCCAAATGAGGCACCTTACCTCTAACCCAGGCACAGATGACAAGACCATCTGGTCTATTTCTACCACTTGTGAGAAACATTTTCAGGATGAGGGGACAGGAGTTTTGGCTAATTCACACATCTTTATTTCCTCATACGTTTTCACAAAGTCTCTGAATTGCCCACCCCTACTCCAGGTAGTGTTTACCCCCAGCAAATTCCTATATAATTATAATCTACACAATTTGAAGCATTTAAAAAGAAAATTGTGTGGTACGTAGCTTGCTTATCAATCACATGGTTCCCCGGTTCAGTTCCAATGCTTGGCACCTTGGGGAAGTTTCATCTACTATAGCCTCTGGCCAGCTGAAGCCTTGTGAGTGGATTTGGATGACGGAAACTGTAAGAAGCCCGCTGTATATAGATATATACAGCTTTTATGGTCTACCCCTAAATTTGGTAATGAAACCTATAGTAACACCTGGACTGAACGCCACTACATCGTACCAAACACCTTGGACTTTCCATCTTGGGTAAGAATCCAATACTGCAACGGTTTAGGGCTTCCAGGGCCCACAGCTTTTCAATATCTCGACACAAAACCAGAAAGATTTATTAAGCGTAGGGTTGGATGTGCTCTAACGATGTATTCAACTTTATATCTGAGATACTAAACGAACCCACAGCCTAGAGAAACACAAAGAAGAGCAGCTTTGTTCATCTAATTGCTTCATCAGAAGCAAATTGACACAGAGGAATAAGAAGCAAGCTGAAATAAACAAGCAAACAAAGATCAAAGCCCAGCATCAACAAAGACCTTGGATGCAATTAATAAACGAGAAGCAATCAAACATACATATTTAGGTACATATAAAAACCAAGTCAGCAAGTTTCAGTGTTGAAGACATATTTATTTAACCACGTCACCTCCACACGATTTCACAATCTTCTTCATGGAGTATATATTTTCAGTATGCAAGAAATTGTGTCTTGCTAAAAACCCAGTTACTCTAAAAGATGTTCACCTGGATTTCTCCACCATCTGCTCTCATGATGCTGCACTGCCTCACACGTTTCTCCTCTTTTAGATTTCAGCTTTAATATCAATGGGCCTCTTGTGTCTGCTACACACACAACTATATTTATCTGCACATCACTGTTTCCACTCCTCACAATTGTCTAATCTAGTGCTTCCTAAAGTGGCAATATTTATGGTTATACAAATTATTTTCTACACACAATTCTAACAAATACCTGTGCCCAGCAAAACTACGTGTATCCCAGGTAAGTGCTTACAAAAAGGGTTGGCATGATTATGAATGTTACCAAGGGTTCATCACTTACTGACAATGCCCACAAGGAGAAAGGGTTTTAAAATGTCTGTTGCTGTGTGCTGTAAAGACATTTCATAAATAATACAGTCAAATTCTTGTATGGATAGATACGTGTGCAATTAAGTAACGTTTCTCAGAGAATGATTTACCACAGAAATCACAGCAAAAAGGCCTCTATTCTGTATGAATACGTTTGTGAGAAGTTAAACGACAATTTTGAGAGAATGATTTACCACAGACATCACAGCAAAATGGCTTTTCCCCTGTATGAATACGTTTGTGAGAAGTTAATTGACAATTTTGTGAGAATGATTTACCACAGATATCACAGTGATACGGCTTTTCTCCTGTATGAATACGCCTGTGTTTATTTAAAGTATCACTTTGAGAGAATGATTCACCACAGATATCACAGTGGTATGGTTTCTCTCCTGTATGAACCCGTTTGTGAGAAGTTAAATGATAATTTTGAGAGAATGATTTACCACAGATATCACAGTGAAATGGTTTCTCTCCTGTGTGAATACGTCTGTGTTTAGTTAAGTGATTGCTTTGAGAGAATGATTCACCACAGATATCACAGTGGTATGGTTTCTCTCCTGTATGAATGCGTTTGTGATAAGTTAATTGACAATTTTGAGAGAATGATTTACTACAGATATCACAGTGGTATGGTTTCTCTCCTGTATGAACAAGTTTGTGATTAGTTAAGTGATTGCTTCGAGAGAATGATTTACCACAGACATCACAGCAAAATGGCTTTTCCCCTGTATGAATACGTTTGTGAGAAGTTAATTGACAATTTTGTGAGAATGATTTACCACAGATATCACAGTGATACGGCTTTTCTCCTGTATGAATACGCCTGTGTTTATTTAAAGTATCACTTTGAGAGAATGATTCACCACAGATATCACAGTGGTATGGTTTCTCTCCTGTATGAACCCGTTTGTGAGAAGTTAAATGATAATTTTGAGAGAATGATTTACCACAGATATCACAGTGAAATGGTTTCTCTCCTGTGTGAATACGTCTGTGTTTAGTTAAGTGATTGCTTTGAGAGAATGATTCACCACAGATATCACAGTGGTATGGTTTCTCTCCTGTATGAATGCGTTTGTGATAAGTTAATTGACAATTTTGAGAGAATGATTTACCACAGATATCACAGTGGTATGGTTTCTCTCCTGTATGAACAAGTTTGTGATTAGTTAAGTGATTGCTTCGAGAGAATGATTTACCACAGATATCACAGTGAAACGGATTCTCTCCTGTGTGAATACGTCTGTGTATATTTAAGTCACCACTTGCAATGAATGATTTGCCACAAACATCACAGCGAAATGGTTTCTCCCCTGTATGAACACGTTTATGTACAATTAAGGCACTTTTGTCAGAGAATGATTTACCACAGACATCACAGGGAAATGGTTTTTCTCCTGTGTGAATACGCCTGTGTCTAGTTAAACTATTACTCTGAGTGAAGGATTTACCACAGATATCACAGTGAAATTGCTTCTCTCCTGTATGAACACGTATGTGTTTAGTTAAGTCATTGCTTTTAGTGAAGGATTTACCACAAATATCACAGCGAAATGGCTTCTCTCCTGTATGAACAAGTTTGTGTTTAGTTAAGGCACTTCTGTGAGAGAATGATTTACCACAAATATCACAGTGATATGGTTTCTCTCCTGTATGAACAAGTTTGTGTATAGTTAAGTTATTGCTTTGAGTGAAAGATTTACCACAAATATCACAGTGATATGGTTTCTCTCCTGTGTGAGTACGCTTGTGTCTATCTAAGGCAGCACTTCTAGTGGTTGATTTACCACAGATATCACAACGATACAATGATTTTCGAGTATTTTTCAGCATTTCTTTGAGGAATCAAAATAGACCCAATCCTTGGCCTTTCTCACCACATTAAACTTTTACTCCTATCTTTATCCTTCTTTTTATAGTTTATTCCTTACAAATGTTTCCACTGCAAACTTCACTGATATCTAAAGATGCTATAAATTTAGAAAGTCATCAAAGAGTAACGAGAATGCAAAGCATCAGCTAATGAAATAGAAAAATGTTGCTATTAATCTCAGTTCAGAGCAAACATTTCATTGAAGTTCTACCAAAGATTTATAGAAATAGGCTTCAATGCGTTCTGTGTAAACTTTTCCTCAAGACTTTAAAACATGAAAAATGTTGAAATTGTATTCATTATAAAAGAAAATTTCTTTGATGCCAATGTCATCCGTAAATCTGAAATAATAAAGAAACAGAATTAGATAGAGAGGAGAGATCAAAAGAGAAATGTTACAATATTTCTTTATTAATTAACAAATGACATCATATAACATTGGGTGAAATGTAAGAATTTGTAAACTACAACTACTCTTTAACATTGTGTAACATTACTCATGCATGCACATATATACATATCTATATCTATCTATATACACATATATATATATAAATTTATATATGATGAGTTCAGGTTTGGAAGGGAATAATATTTTGATTTTTGGGGGCTTTATTTTTGAGAACTCCCTGAAAAGATGTGGTTAGGGTCACAGAACAATGTGAATTAATATACACCGTATATCGTTGAAAAATATTTCTTAAGCTCCAGTAGGGGCTCGCTATTAAGTTAGTTTTTGCAGTGTTGCGCCAATCAGCTCATTTGCATACGCAAGTCGCTGTAGAATCGACAACCTACGACTCGCAAGCGCGGATGCGCGTCTGCGCGCACCGGGTCCAGTCTCCAAGACTAGTACCAAGATACGGTTAGGGTCACAGAACAATGATATAAACATTTTTGCAATTTCAATTTTGGTAACTCCCCAAACCGAAAGGATCCCGCATTTCTGTAGTTATGCCCTAAATTTACTGGCAAAATATACATTATTAAACGATTAAAGGACTCAAAAGAAAATTACACAAATCGGGTGTCAAAAGGGGAAATATCGTTTACCAAAAGGAAAGCCGTTGTGAGGGAGGTCTTCCTGCTTGTCTTCAGGAATACTTAAAAAGCTGACAAATGTCTGTAGATATAGACTAACCTCCTATGGTTCAGTTTCTTGTCTTAGATATCACACACCTCCGTTAACAAGTGTACAACAAATGCTATGTAGATATATTTTTTCACTTACCATTAGAATACTTGTTGATCTGACCAGGATCCTTTCTTGAAATCCAGTTTGTTTTTCCCACCATGGATCGTAGAAATGCGCACAATATTTGCTACAAAGGGGCATACAAACAATTCGTGCTTTCGATCTAAGGTCCAAATGAAATATGAAGAAGGGCGAGCAAAGTTCCTCGATTCAAAGCTTTTTGCCCCCTTTCCTGTAAAATAGGGATCAACCAACTAAAGCTGTGATCAAGAGAAATATTAAATCACAAATCATGTAAGTCGCTTCGTGTTATTCATAGAGATCAACGTTCACCTGAACACGAGGTATTACTACATCTGATATAATTAGATTAGTCTTAATTAGAAGCACGTGTAGAAGCTGTTGATAATTATTCCCGCGGTTGAACGACACCGGTGACATATATTAAAAGTCCCCAATATAACACGAAGAGACGTTAAAATTATATTAATTCACACCTTTAATTGCATCTCAGCCAAGGTAAATGATAAAAACCTCATCCAGCTAAATAGTAATTACGTCTCAACAAGAGTGTCTGCGCATGGTCATTGAACCTGCTAAAAATAGCAGCCAAATATTTCTGACATCATTACATCTTAGCATTAGAATGCATATAACCGTATGTTTGTTCATTAAACGGACATATGATTAGAAACACAGCTGGTGCTGTTCCCTACGCCTTTATCAGGGGTCGCCAAACTTTTTCCACCATCGACCCTCAACTATAGCAAAGATCGAAACGGAGCCCTTCCCGGCTTTCAAATTCCTTTTTTGTTTTCTTTTTCTCCGGAATCTCATGTTTTTAGGCCATGGAAACTTCGATTCTGGAAAAGATTTTTTCAACAATCCCAACATTAAAATTTCAGTCCCATATCCCTTTCCTTCGTTCTTTTACTTTTCCCTGAAATAAAGGGGGAAGAGTTCCGTTTACGGCGTGGGGAAAGACAATGGACCGCACCCTCTTTCCGATGTTTTTTGGGTTTTGTTTTTACAGGAACCCACGATATCGAGTGCGGAGATTCCAAATCTGCAAAAACAATCTGCATTAAAAAATTTTTAATCTTCCCACGCAATTTCTTAAATTTTCTACTAAGAACAAAATTTTTCTGGTGAAATTTGTAGAAAAATAAGGAGATTACGATTTTGAAAAAAAAATCAAAAAAACTGTAAATTCTAATTTTTCAAACTATACAAAATAAAAACAAAAACCCCACCTCCTCCCCTGACCCATAACAAGATATGAAATGAAAGTGTTTTCTTCTATTAATGTTTCCTGCGTGCATCATCATCATCATCACCATCATCATCATCGTTTAACGTCCGTTTTCCGCGCCGGCACGGGTTGGACGGTTCGACCGGGGTCTGGGAAGCTAGGGGCTGCACCCGGCTCCAGTCTGATCTGGCATAGTTTCTACAGCTGGATGCCCTTCCTAATGCCAACCACTCCGCAAGTGTAGTGGGTGCTTTTTACATGCCACCCGCACAGGTGCCAGGGGGTGGGGTCCGGCATTGGCCACGATCAGTTGGAGCTTTTAACGTGCCACCGGCACGGAAGCCAGCCAAGGCGGCGCTGGCAACAGCCACGTTCGGATGGTGCTTTTTATGTTCCACCGGCACAGAAGCCATTCGAGGCGGTGCTGGCTACGGCCACGTTGGGATGGTGTTTTTATGTGCCACCGGCACAGAAACCACTCGAGGCGGTGCTGGCTACGGCCACGTTTTGATGTTACTTTTTATGTGCCACCGGCACAGAAGCCAGTCAAGGCAGTGCTAGCATCGGCCACGTTGGGATGGTGCTTTTTACGCCAGTCGAGGCGGTGCAGGCTACGGCCACGTTCGGATGGTGCATTTTATGTGCCACCGGCACAAAAGCCAGTCGAGGAGGTGCTGGCTACGGCCACATTCGGATGGTGCTTTTTATGTGCCACCGGCACAGAAGCCGGTCGAGACGGTGCTGGCTACGGCCACGTTCGGATGTTGCATTTTATGTGCCACCGGCACAAAAGCCAGTCGAGGAGGTGCTGGCTACGGCCACATTCGGATGGTGCTTTTTATGTGCCACCGGCACAGAAGCCAGTCGAGGCGGTGCTGGCTACGGCCACGTTTGGATGATGCTTTTTATGTGCCACCGGAACAGGTATCGCAACTACTATTTCCATTGATATTTATTTCAATGTTCATGTTCATGTGCTTGACTCAACGGGTCTCCTCAAGCATAGCCGGACATTCTGGGATCCAGTGTACGTTCAATGAGCAGGGGCTATGTGGAACTGGCGCAGGAAGCAGCCCGGGTCTTTGCAGTCACAGCATATCTCCAGAGGTCTCGGTCCTTCGCCATTGCCTCAGTGAGGCCCAGCGCTCTGAGGTCATGCTTGACTACCTCATCCCATGTCTTCCTGGGTCTACCTCTCCCCCTGTTACCTTCAACTGTTTGGGAGTGGAACTTCTTCACACATCTCTCCTCATCCATCCGCAGCACATTACCATACCATCGCAAGCGTCGCTCTTGCACACCACATCTGATGCTTCTTATGTCCAGCATTTCTCTCAGGGTGCTTACACTCTGTCGTGCATGCACACTGACATTACACATCCAGCAGATCATGCTAGCTTCATTTCTTTCAAGTCTACGCATATCCCCTGCAGTCACAGCCCATGTTTCACTACCGTGAAGCATGGCAGTTCGCACACATGCATCATACAATCTACCTTTCGCTCTGAGTGAGAGACCCTTTGTCGCCAGTAGGGGTAGGAGCTCTCTGAACTTTGCCCAGGCTATTCGTATTCTAGTGGTGATACTCTCTGAGTATCCACCGCCACTACTAACTTGGTCACCCAGGTAGCGGAAACTATCAACTACTTCTCGTTTCTCTCCCTGGAGTGTGATGGAATCTGTTTTCTGAGTGTCTGTGATGTCTACTGTCCCTGTGCATCTGCCGCACATGAAAGCTATCTTATCAGTTAATTTCCCTTTGATGTTGCTGCACCTCTTATGCGTCCATAGCTTACATTGGGTGCATCTTATGGAGTTTCTACTTATACCTTTCCTTCAGATCGAGCAGGGCCACCTGCCCGAGGGAGTGTGTGATGAGTTCGCCTTTCTGCTTACTATAACTTTGGACTTTGCTACATTTACTCTAAGGCCCTTTGATTCTAACCCTTGCTTCCACACTCGAAATTTCTTTTCTAGTTCCGGTAGTGATTCTGCTATGAGGGCCAGGTCATCAGCATAGAGGAGCTCCCAGGGGCATCCTGTTTTGAATTCCTCTGTTATTGCCTGGAGGACTATGATGAATAAAAGGGGACTGAGGGTGGAGCCTTGGTGTACACCTACTTCTACCCGGAGTTCTTCACTATATTCTTTGCCAATCCTAACCTTGCTGACAGCCTCTCTGTATAGAGCCTGTACAGCCCTTATTAGCCATTCGTCAATCTCCAGTTTCCGCATCGACCACCAGATAAGGGATCGAGGAACCCTGTCAAAGGCTTTCTCCAAGTCCACAAAAGCTATGTAGAGGGGTTTATCTTTAGCTAGGTACTTCTCCTGCAGTTGTCGGACCAGGAATATAGCATTAGTGGTGGTGCTTCTACTTGGCACAAAACCGAACTGCATCTCATCTAAGCAAATTCTCTCCCTAATGAGAAGGGTTATGACCCTCTCTGTGACCTTCATCACCTGATCCAACAGTTTAATACCCCTGTAGTTATTTCTATCTAGAGCATCACCTTTACCCTTGTAGCAGTTGACTATGGTGCTGCTACGCCAGTCAATGGGTATGACTCCATTAAGAACTACCTGGTTTACAATGCAGGTGACTAGGCCATAGCCCACATAGCCAGCTGTTTTAAGCATCTCAGCAGTGATTCCTGATGGGCCTGGGGCTTTACCTGGTTTCATATCCTTAATTGCCTTAACTACAAGGGAGCTGTCTATTCGGGTAGCTGGTCCCTCTACTGGGTCAACATTTGGAAGGCTCTCCTCCTCCCATTCAAAAAACCCCACCTCCTCCCCTGACCCATAATAAGAAATGAAATGAAAGTGTTTTCTTCTATTAATGTTTCACGCATGCATAAAATTATAAAATAGAAGCTGCCCAAAGTGAGAGTCGGGTGGGGTTCAGGAGGTGATGCAGGCTGTGATGGGAATGGTGAGGAGAATAAGGGGAGCTGGATGAAGAGCCTGCTTTTCCCATTCAATTCCAATATTAACAACCGCATGATTTTCACTAAGAGAAAAAAGACAAAACTTGGATTTTTGGGGTGGAATCAAGTACCCTGACCTAATAAGATGCTTCACGTCCCTTATATTGGTTTGAAAAACAAGAGGATAGGGTCACCCCTTCCCATTTCGGAATCATTGGATATTTTGTGGGGTTTTTTTTCTTGAATGAATTCCTGTGACCTAATATGCTACAAAACTCTTTTTGGGGTCCGTAAACGGGGTGGGGTGAGGTGGAAGCCTCAGAAATATTGCCCATAACCCCACTAATCTTTTCACCTGCATGAAAAAAGTGGGAAGTCCCCCAATTTTTTGTTAACTACAATAAGGGATTTGCAGCATATTAGGAGGTCAGGGTACTGATTCCACGCAAAAAATCCAATTTTTTTCCTTACTGAAAACTTTGTGGATAAAAAGATCAATGGCGATTGGGGCGAACATTCCAAGGCTTCCAGCTCCCTCCATCCCGTTTTTCGGACCCCAAAAAGGTTTTGTAGCATATTAGGTCAGAGGAATTCATTCAATGAAAAAAATAAATTTCCAACGATTCCAAGATGGGGTGTCCTCCCACTTTTCCAAACCAAAATAAGGGATTTGCAGCATATTTGAAGGTATTTCTTTTATCACAGCAGCTGGTTGCACCCCACAAGGTTTGATAGAACCTACTGAAGCAATCCAGCATCCTCACATTATTACTACAGGTGACAGCGAGGCTCAGGTGTTAAGAAAAACCATGCACCCACACGGGCATCACCTGCCAGTGTTGACAAGAACTTCATGGATAATGGCCTAGTCCCTCTGAATGTCTCAAACACCACAAGGTGGAAGAGATAGTTCACTGTCACGTCCCGATACCTCAGGGTTTTCTTCCATTTGGCTACGGAAGCAGTGACCCTGCCATTAACTGCAGCATCCAGGATGTGAGAAGGAGCAAAGGAGTAGCAGAGTGTGGCATCCCAAATGAGGCACCTTACCTCTAACCCAGGCACAGATGACAAGACCATCTGGTCTATTTCTACCACTTGTGAGAAACATTTTCAGGATGAGGGGACAGGAGTTTTGGCTAATTCACACATCTTTATTTCCTCATACGTTTTCACAAAGTCTGTGAATTGCCCACCCCTACTCCAGGTAGTGTTTACCCCAAACAAATTCCTATATAATTGTAATCTACACAATTTCAAGCATTTAATAAAAAAATTGTGTAGTAAGTAGCTTGCTTATCAATCACATGGTTCCCCGGTTCAGTTCCACTGCTTGGCAACTTTGGAAAGTTTCTTCTACTATAGCCTCTGGCCAGCCGAAGCCTTGTGAGTGGATTTGGATGACGGAAACTGTAAGAAGCCGCTGTATATAATATATACAGCTTTTATGGTCTACCCCCCTAAATTTGGTAATGAAACCTATAGTAACACCTGGACTGAACGCCACTGCATCGTACCAAACACCTTGGACTTTCCATCTTGAGTAAGAATCCAATACTGCAACGGTTTAGGGTTTCCAGGGCCCACAGCTTTTCAATATCTCGACACAAAACCAGAAAGATTTATTAAGCGTAGGGTTGGATGTGCTCTAACGATGTATTCAACTTTTTATCTGAGATACTAAACGAACCCACAGCCTAGAGAAACACAAAGAAGAGCAGCTTTGTTCATCTAATTGCTTCATCAGAAGCAATTGACACAGAGGAATAAGAAGCAAGCTGAAATAAACAAGCAAACAAAGATCAAAGCCCAGCATCAACAAAGACCTTGGATGCAATTAATAAACGAGAAGCAATCAAACATACATATTTAGGTACATATAAAAACCAAGTGAGCAAGTTTCAGTGTTGAAGACATATTTATTTAACCACGTCACCTCCACACGATTTCACAATCTTCTTCATGGAGGATATATTTTCAGTATGCAAGAAATTGTGTCTTCCTAAAAACCCAGTTACTCTAAAGATGTTCACCTGGATTTCTCCACCATCTGCTCTCATGATGCTGCACTGCCTCACACGTTTCTCCTCTTTTAGATTTCAGCTTTAATATCAATGGGCCTCTCGTGTCTGCTACATCCTGCTACACACACAACTATATATATCTGCACATCACTGTTTCCACTCCTCACAATTGTCTAATCTAGTGCTTCCTAAAGTGGCAATATTTATGGTTATACAAATTATTTTCTACACACAATTCTAACAAATATCTGTGCCCAGCAAAACTATGTGTATCCCAGGTAAGTGCTTACAAAAAGGGTTGGCATCATGAACAATACCTCAAAAAGGAACCCTGATGATTATGAATGTTACCAAGGGTTCATCAGTTACTGACAATGCCCACAAGGAGAAAGGGTTTTAAAATGTCGGTTGCTGTGTGCTGCAAAGACATTTGATAAATAATACAGTCAAATTCTTGTATGGATAGATACGTGTGCAGTTAAGTAACGTTTCTGAGAGAATGATTTACCACAGAAATCACAGCAAAAAGGCCTCTCTCCTGTATGAATACGTTTGTGAGATGTTAAATGACAATTTTGAGAGAATGATTTACCACAGATATCACAGTGAAATGGTTTCTCTCCTGTATGAATACACCTGTGTTTATTTAATAGTAGCACTTTCTGAGAATGATTTACTGCAGACATCACAGTGATATGGTTTCTCTCCTGTATGAACACGTTTATGTATATTAACGCATTCTGTCAGAGAATGATTTACCACAGAAATCACAGCAAAATGGCCTCTCACCTGTATGAATACGTTTGTGAGAAGTTAAATGACAATTTTGAGAGAATGATTTACCACAGATATCACAGTGAAATGGCTTCTCTCCTGTGTGAATACGTCCGTGTTTCATTAATGTAGTACTTTCAGAGAATGATTTACCACAGATATCACATTGAAATGGTTTCTCTCCTGTATGAACACGTTTGTGAGAAGTTAAAGCACAGTTTCTAGAAAATGATTTACCACAGATATCACATGAAATGGTTTCTCTCCTGTGTGAATACGTCTGTGTTTAGTTAAATGACTGTTTGTAGGGAATGATTTACCACAGATATCACACGGAAATGGCTTATCTCCTGTGTGATTACGTTTGTGACTAATTAAGGTACTTTTTCAGAGAATGATTTCCACAGACATCACACCATATGGTTTTTCTCACCTGCATGAATGCGTATGTGTCTAGTTAAGTGATTGCTTTGAGGGAATGATTACCACAGATATCACACGGAAATAGATTTTCCCCTGTGTGAATGCGTTTGTGTGTAGACAGGTTACCATTGTAGAGAATGATTTACCCACAGACCATCACAATGAAATGGCTTCTCTCCTGTATGAATATGTCTGTGGTTAGTTAGTTAGGTTATGCTCCTAGAGACTGATTTGCCAAATGTATCACAATGAAATAGCTTTCTCTTGTATAAAAAAATCGGTGTTTAGCTAAGCAAGTGCTCTGAGTGAAAGATTTACCACAAATATAACAATGATATGGTTTCTCTCCTGTATGAACCCGTTTGTGTTCAATGAAGGCATTTTCTGTCAGAGAATGATTTACCACAGATATTACAGTGAAATGGTGTCTCTCTGTATGAACAGTTTGTGTACAATTAAGGCCCTTCCGTCAGAAAATGGTTACCACAGAATATTACAGTGAAATGGTTTCTCTCCTGTGTGAATACGCCGTGTCTAGTCACACTACTAAGTGTAGTGAATGAATTGTAGTGAATGATTTACCACAGATATCACAGGGAAACGGTTTATCTCCTGTATGAACACATTTGTGTATAATTAAGGCACTACTTGCAGTGAATAATTTACCACAGACATCACCAGGGAAACAATTTATCACCTGTGTGAATGCGTCTGTGGTAGTTAGAGTACTGCTTGTAGTGAATAATTTACCACAGATATCACAGTCAAGCGGTTCTTCTCCTGTGTGAGTACGCTTGTGTCTTTCTAAGTCATACTTCTTATTGAGGCTGATTTATCAAAGATATTCATAATGATACAATGATTTTCGCATATTTTTCAGCATTTCTCTGAGGAATCAAAATAGATCCAATCCTTGGCCTTTCTCACCACATTAAACTTTTACTCCTATCTTTATCCTTCTTTTTATAGTTTATTCCTACAAACATTTCCACTGCAAACTTCACTGATATCTAAAGATGCTATAAATTTAGAAAGTCATCAAAGAGTAACGAGAATGCAAAGCATCAGCTAATGAAATAGAAAAATGTTGCTATTAATCTCAGTTCAGAGCAAACATTTCATTGAATTTCTACCTAAGATTTATAGAAATAGGCTTAGATGCGTTCTGTGTAAACTTTTCCTCAAGACTTTAAAAGATGAAAAAATGTTGAAAGATGTATTCATTATAAAAGAAATTTCTTTGATGCCATTGTCATCCATAAACTGAAATATAAAGAAACAGAATTAGATAGAGAGGAGAGATCAAAAGAGAAATGTTACAATATTTCTTTATTAATTAACAAATGACATCATATAACATTGGGTGAAATGTAAGAATTTGTAAACTACAACTACTCTTTAACATTGGTGTAACATTACTCATGAGATTAAGAGAATGCAAAGCATCAGCTAATGAAATAGAAAAATGTTGCTATTAATCTCAGTTCAGAGCAAACATTTCATTGAATTTCTACCTAAGATTTATAGAAATAGGCTTAGATGCGTTCTGTGTAAACTTTTCCTCAAGACTTTAAAGATGAAAAATGTTGAAATTGTATTCATTATAAAAGAAAATTTCTTTGATGCCAATGTCATCCGTAAATCTGAAATATAAAGAAACAGAATTAGATAGAGAGGAGAGGATCAAAAGAGAAATGTTACAACAATATTCTTTATTAATTAACAAATGACATCATATAACATTGGGTGAAATGTAAGATTTGTAAACTACAACTACTCTTTAACATTGTGGTAACATTACTCATGCACGCACATATATACATATCTCTATCTATCTATCTATATATATATATATGATGAGTTCAGGTTAGGCGGGGAATAATATTTGATTTTTGGGGGCTTCATTTTTGAGAACTCCTTGAAAATATGTGTTTAGGGGCACAAACAATGATATAAACATTTTTGCAATTTTCAATTTTGGTAACTCCCCAACCGAAAGGATCCCGCATTTCTGTAGTTATGCCCTAAAATTTACTGGCAAAATATACATTATTAAACGATTAAAGGACTCAAGAAAATTACACAAATCGGGTGTCAAAAGGGGAAATATCGTTTACCAAAAGGAAAGCCGTTGTGAGGGAGGTCTTCTGCTTGTCTTCAGGAATACTTAAAAGCTGACAAATTTCTGTAGATATAGACTAAACCTCCTATGGTTCAGTTTCTTGTCTTAGATATCACCCACCTCCGTTAACAGTGTACAACAAATGCTATGTAGATATATTTTTTCACTTACCATTAGAATACTTGTTGATCTGACCAGGATCCTTTCTTGAAATCCACTTTGTTTTTCCCACCATGGATAGTAGAAATGCGCACAATATTGCTACAAAGGGGCATACAAACATTCGTGCTTTCGACCTAAGGTACAAATGAAATATGAAGAAGGGCGAGCAAAGTTCCTCGATTCAAAGCTTTTTGCCCCCTTTCCTTCCTGTAAAATAGGGATCAACCAATTAAAGCTGTGATCAAGAGAAATATTAAATCACAAATCATGTAAGTCGCTTCGTGTTATTCATAGAGATCAACGTTCACCTGAACACGAGGTTACTACATCTGATATAATTAGATTCGGTCTTAATTAGAAGCACGTGTAGAAGCTGTTGATAATTTCCCCGTAAAGAATAAATCACACAACCATTAATCACTTGGTAATCCATAATAATTATGAAAATTCGTTTCTCAAAGCGAAATGGTAACAATTTCTAGTCTTGGTAGAACTGCAATTCTTTCCCTGACGATATGGACTTCCGCTTCCGCTGCAAGCTTTGTGTCGATGGCAAAGAAGAGAAATAATTCGTTTGCTCTCCTTTTGACCGAGTTTTGGTGAAATCAAATCTATTTCCACACCAAATACTGATTTGTTATATCGTAACAGGTAAGATATAAATACATATTTATCTATATACACAGTAGGCAGACCTCTTATTCTGCTTCTAGGAATCCCTGGATACTCAATTATATGAAAGTCAACTCATTTGCATACGCTCAAGTCGTTGTAGGATCGACTATTTACGACTAGCTTGCGCGGACGCGCAACCTCGCGCACCGGGTCCGGTCTTTGCTAGTAGTACCGATATGTATTATGCATGTACAAGTCTCTTAATTTCTTTGGTCGTAACTTCCCTGAAACTAGCAAGAGACTTAACTAAAATATATTTTGGAATGGAATTTACGCACTGGGTCGATATAATCGACTTAATCCCTTTGTCTGTCCTTGTTTGTCCCCTCTGTGTTTAGCCCCTTTTGGGTAGTAAAGAAGTATAACTCTGTGTCAGGGTGTGGAGGGGTGATAGGTATTTGACTGTTATGTATGTCAGGTCGATTAAATAAGTACCAGTTACGCACTGGGGTCGATATAATCGACTTAATCCCTTGTCTGTCCTTGTTTGTCCCCTCTGTGTTTAGCCCCTTGTGGGTAGTAAAGAAGTATATCTCTGTGTCAGGGGGTGGAGGGGTGATAGGTATTTGACTGTTATGTATGTCAGGTCGATTAAATAAGTACCAGTTACGCACTGGGGTCGATATAATCGACTTAATCCCATTGTCTGTCCTTGTTTGTCCCCTCTGTGTTTAGCCCCTTGTGGGTAGTAAAGAAGTATATCTCTCTCTGTGTCAGGGTGTGGAGGGGGTGATAGGTATTTGACTGTTATGTATGTCAGGTCAATTAAATAAGTACCAGTTACGCACTGGGGTCGATGTAATCGACTTAATCCCTTTGTCTGTCCTTGTTTGTCCCTTCTATGTTTAGACCCTTGTGGTAGTAAAGAAATATATATCTCTCTCACTTCCTATATTCAACCATCCCATTCATATTCTGATCCCTGTCCCTTGTGAGTATGCCTGGCACTTTGCCACCATCTCCATCCTGCTCTCTCCCACTCTCTCTCTCTCTCTCTTTTTCCCGCACTTCCCTCAGGTTGGGTAAACATGTATTTCCTTTGCGGCAGCACACCTGTTCTGTCCTCATTCCTGATATCTCTCCCTGCAGCCAGGTAACCTTGTACTTCCTCTACAGCAAGACTTTCTGTCCCCCTGTCTCCCTTTAACCTTTCATCATCTGACATACGATCATCTCCTACAATGTCCCCTCCCCCTTGAAATTCCTTTTTTCTTGCAAGTACTTGGTGACCCGGTTAGTGCACTAAAAGCACCCATTCCACACTGTAAAGCGCTTGGTGTTTGGAAGGCACCCAGCTGCAAAACCCTTGCCAAACTGAACATGCCTGTTCTTGTAAAAAGCACTAAGACCACTCTGCTGCTGAGGGTTGGTGTTAGGAGGGGCATCCAGCAGTAAAAATCTTGCCAAAACAGTTACAGAAGTCTGGTGCAGGCTTCTGCCTGGCTGGCTCTTGTGAAGCTGTCTCACTCATGCTTGCATGGAAAGCCAACATTAACCTATGATGATGAGGATGAATCATGAATATAACATGTAAAATCTGTGTAATCTCTGTTGTTTTATGAAGTATCCTCTAATTTCTGCAGTTTCTCTCTTATTTCAGATTACGGGATAACATTGATTAAAGGATTTATCATTTTGAAAGATTAAACAGAGCTGTGACACAGAACAAAGAGATCCCTGTTATAGAAAGAAGGTAAATTTTGTGTGAAATATTTCTTGCGACTGCAGCAATATTTCTTCTTCAATGAGGATTTTGCATTCCTATTAACCTGGATTACAAAAGAGCTGGCAGCTTCTGCAGATATTGACCAAGATAAGAAATTTTATAGGAATGAAGTGTGTAAACATCTGCATATTGTGGTGAGAAAATATAGATTATGGAAAGTGAATTGTGTGAGGACAATGTGAAATGTAAAATGCTGACGGAAAGTCTTGACTTTATTGAGGAGGTGCCAAAAGAAGAGGAAAAACATCTCACAACTGTGATATCTGTAAAAATCATTTGCTCGAAAGAAAGCCTCGCTACTCACAAACGTATTCATACAGGAGAGAACCCCACCACTGTGATATCTGTGGAAAATCATTCTATCAAAAATATGCGTTAACTAATCACAAACGTATTCATACTGGGGAGAGGCCGTACCGCTGCAATATCTGTGGTCAGTCATTCTCTGAAGGAGGAACCTTAACTAAGCACAAACGCGTTCATACGGGAGAAAACCTTATCGGTGTGATTGCTGTGGTCAGTCGTTCTCTGAAGTTGGTACACTAACTAAAATAAACGCGTTCACACAGGAGAGAAGCCATTTCGTTGTGACGTCTGCAGCCAGTCCTTCTCTGAAGGAAGCAGTTTGACCAGGCACAAACGCATTCATACAGGAGGGAGGCCATATCACTGTGATGTCTGTGGTAAATCATTCTCTCAGAGTCATGTCTTAACTAATCACAAACGCATTCATACAGGAAAGAGACCTTATCAGTGTGTTATCTGTGGTCAGTCATACTCTACGTTAAGTATCTTGAGTACACACAAAACGCATTCATACGGGAGAGAAGCCATTTCAATGTGATGTCTGTGGTAAATCATTCTCTCAAAATAATGTCTTAAATAACCACAAAACGCATTCATACAGGAAAGAGACCATATCTATGCGTTACCTGTGGCCAGTCGTACTCTACAGCAAGTACCCTGAGTACACACAAACGTATTCATACGGAGAGAAACCCTTATCGGTGTGATATCTGTGGTAAATCATTCTCTGAAAATACACATTTGACTGTACACAAGCGCATTCATACTGGGGAGAAACCCTATCAGTGTGAAATCTGTGGTCAGTCATTCGCTGTAGGAGGGACCTTAGCTAAGCATAAACGTATTCATACGGGAGAGGAGCCTTATCAGTGTGACACCTGTGGTCAGTCATTCTCTCAAAATGATCAATTAAATAAGCACAAATGTACTTCCACAAGAGAGAAGGCATATCACCATGATAATTCATTCTCTGATAATGATGGATGAACCAAACACAAAGGTATTCAAACAGGAGAGAAAGCATATCACTTATCATCATCAGTTATCGTCCGCTTTCCATGCTAGCATGGTTGGACGGTTCAACTGGGGTCTGGGAAGCCAGAAAGCTGCACCAGGCCCAGTCTGACCTGGCAATGCTTCTACGGCTGGATGCCCTCCTGACGCCACCCTTATATTTGTGATAAATCATTCTCTCACAAACACCAGTTAACTACACACAAGTGCATTCATTGAGGAGAGAAACCATATCAGTGTGATATTTGTGGTAACTATTCTCTTAAAATCACCACTTAACTGGACACAGGTGTATACTTACAGGTGAGAGATCTTACCTGTGGTTAGCCATTCTCTACAGGATGTACCTCAACCAAACATAACAGATTCACCTTGCAGGGAAGCCATGTTGTGACAGGGTGTGATAAATCATTGAATCAAAGGCTAAATTAATTGAACAGAAAATATTCCTACAGAAGATATCACTGATATCTTTATCCTTTCTTCTTGTCAGCACTCTGCGTTCCTTGCTCTTTCGCTCCCTACTGGCGTGTTTGGAAGAAAACAAAGTATTTGATAATGTTATTTTTAATCTAATAAAGACTTTTATATTGACGAAATGTGTTTGTTGTTGATTGTAATAAGATAAAATCATGACAATAATAATACATCTCATAGTCGTACAATAAGGCATTTTGAAACTACAAAGGCGCAGGAGTGGCTGTGTGGTAAGTAGCTTGCTAACCAACCACATGGTTCCGGGTTCAGTCCCACTGCGTGGCATCTTGGGCAAGTGCCTTCTGCTATAGCCCTGGGCCGACCAATGCCTTGTGAGTGGATTTGTAGACGGAAACTGAAAGAAGCCTGTCGTATATACGTATATATATATAATATGTATGTGCGTGTATATGTTTGTTTGTCTGTGTTTGTCCCCCTAGCATTGCTTGACAACCGATGCTGGTGTGTTTACGTCCCTGTTACTTAGCGGTTCGGCAAAAGAGACCGATAGAATAAGTACTGGGCTTACAAAAAGAATAAGTCCCGGGGTCGAGTTGCTTGTTTAAAGGCGGTGCTCCAGCATGGCCACAGTCAAAATGACTGAAACAAGTAAAAGAGTAAAAGAATAAACAGAGTGTTGCTGTTGATTCGATAAATGGAACAGCCAGTTAGTTTCACAAACAGGTTGTTCCATTGATCGAATCAACTGCAACACTCACCATTGTAGCTGAGAGAGAACCAGGCCATTTCTGATACAGAGAACAGAGAACTTTGGAACACACAAGGCAGTGGGGTTGATTCGTTTCATCTGGCCTTGAAATATGTTGGGGTTTTTTTTATCCTCCTATGTCAGCGTTTCTCAACCAGGGTTCCCCAGAGCCCTAGGGTTCTGTGAGAAAGAGTGAAATAAGCTGGTGCTAAGACTGTTCACAGTTGGCAATTTAGTTGAGAACTGAATTAGTGGTGAAGCCTGGAAGCTGCTGTGATTGACGGAATGGTGGACTTAAGAATATATTCAACCACCACCATGGTTGAATGATATATACATCATTCTATCTAACTTATCATGTTATCAAAAAACATAACAACCATATATATATATATATATATATATATATATGTAAAAGTAAAAAAAAATATACAAACTGGGACAAGAACGTGAAACATTTAGAAGACGACACAAAAAAACACGGACGGGACATTCGAAGCCCTCAATCATCAGTCAAGAACCGGATCATCTTCGCAATTTCGGCTGATTAATCTTGAGATTGCTCCGATGTGGGCAGCCCCCAAGGGAAATCTAAGCCAAGCGCATTACATTCCTTGGAAGAAAGCCTCGAATGTATACAACACAGGGACGGAAAAACGGACGATGTTACACGAATAAAAATACCAAAATACGTAAAAACAATAATGGTAAGGATAACAACAAAAGCAGGACGTGAGGACAAGGGTCTTTTCAATAAATATATATATATATTGGCCTGCTCGCTTAGCCAGCGAGGTGGCATCATTTGTAGGCTAAAACAACGTGAAGCGTATTGTAACCAGTGATGTGTAGCAACATCTGATAGCCTGGTTGGTCACGGTGATTGATATTATATATATGAGGCACAGGAGTGGCTGTGTGGTAAGTAGCTTGCTTACCAACCACATGGTTCCGGGTTCAGTCCCACTGCGTGGCATCTTGGGCAAGTGTCTTCTGCTATAGCCCCAGGCCGACCAATGCCTTGTGAGTGGATTTGGTAGACGGAAACTGAAAGAAGCCTGTCGTATATACGTATATATATATTATATGTATGTGCATGTATATGTTTGTTTGTCTGTGTTTGTCCCCCTAGCATTGCTTGACAACCGATGCTGGTGTGTTTACATCCCCATCACTTAGCGGTTCAGCAAAAGAGACCGATAGAATAAGCACTGGGCTTACAAAGAATAAGTCCCTGGGTCGATTTGCTCGACTAAAGGCGGTGCTCCAGCATGGCCGCAGTCAAATGACTGAAACAAGTAAAAGAGTATATATATAATAAATACAACATATGCATATATACATACATATATGTGCATACCTGTGGAGGCGCAATGGCCCAGTGGTTAGGGCAGCGGATGCGCGGTCGTAGGATCGCGGTTTCGATTCCCAGACCGGGCGCTGTGAGTGTTTATTGAGCGAAAACACCTAAAGCTCCACGAGGCTCCGGCAGGGGGTGGTGGCGATCCCTGCTCTACTCTTTCGCCACAACTTTCTCTCACTCTTTCTTCTGTTGGCCTGCTCGCTTAGCCAGCGGTGGTGGCTCATTATGCGTCATTAAAGGCTAAAACAATGCAAAATGCATTGTGACCAGCGATGTGTAGCAACATCCGATAGCCTGGTAGGTCACGGTGATATGTGCATACCTACATCTATATGTATATACACATGCATATATGGGTACAGGACACAAAAAAAATGTAGAACAGAATGAGAAACAAAAACATGTAAACGGATTTTTTTCAAACAACAAAAAAACAGAGTAGAAGACATACAACACAAGGAATATTCCCCTTCTTCAGTTGCCCCTGTTTTGTCTAATCCGCGTTTTGAAGGTAAGGCCAAGACACGACTCCGTTGAAACAGTCCTTCCCGCAAAACAAATTAAATAAAATTTGGGATATTTTGTGGAGGGGTAACACGCACACACACACACACACCTATAGATATATACATATATTAGAGAGAGGAAGCACTCCGTCAGTTACGACGACGAGGGTTCCGGTTGATCCGATCAACGGAACTGCCTGCTCATGAAATTAACGTGTAAGTGGCTGAGCACTCCACAGACACGTGTACCCTTAACGTAGTTCTCGGGGATATTCAGCGTGACACAGAGAGTGACAAGGCCGGCCCTTTGAAATACAGGTACAACAGAAACAGGAAGTAAGAGTGAGAGAGAAAGTTGTGGCGAAAGAGTACAGAAGGGATCACCACCATCCCCTGCCAGAGCCTCGTGGAGCTTTTAGGTGTTTTCGCTCAATAAACACTCACAACGCCCGGTCTGGGAATCGAAACCGCGAGTCCGCTGCCCTAACCACTGGGCCATTGCGCCTCCTATATACATATATATGTTGCTGGTGGCATGCAATAAGCACCATGCTGCCTGACTCTCTCTCCGTGTCAGTGGTATGTAAAAAGGACCATCCAAACATTGGATTGTCTTAAAGCTGGCAACATGGTTATACTCTTTTACTTGTTTCAGTCATTTGACTGCGGCCATGCTGGAGCACCACCTTTAATCGAGCAACTCGACCCTGGGACTTATTCTTTTGTAAGCCCAGTACTTATTCTATCGGTCTCTTTTTGCCGAACCGCTAAGTAATGGGGACGTAAACACACCAGCATCGGATGTTGGGGGGACAAACAGACACACAAATGCATATATACATATACATATATACGACGGGCTTCTTTTCAGTTTCCGTCTACCAAATCCACTCAGAAGGCTTTGGTCGGCCCGAGGCTATAGTAGAACACTTGCCCAAGGTGCAACACAGTGGGACTGAACCCGGAACCATGTGGTTGGTAAACAAGCAACTTACCACACAGCCACTCCTGCGCCTATATGATGAGGTTTCTTAAATGAACATATATATACATATATATCATCATCATCATCATGCTAGCCTCGTCTGGCACCTGTGCCGGTGGCACGTAAAAAGCACCCACGACACTCACGGTGTGGTTGGCGTAAGGAAGGGCATCCAGCCGTAGAAACTTTGCCAGATCAAATTGAATCCCGGTGCAGCCTTCTGGCTTCCCAGACCCCGGTTGAACTGTCCAACCCATGCCAGCATGGAAAGACAGGCATTAGTGTAGCTATGCTTTTAGTCATGTATAGAGTTAATAAGAGACCCTGTGAAATCTTCTTTGTTGTGTCAAGACGTTTATTGCTATTAAAAAAAAAAAGAAAGAAAAAGAATTTAAGAACGCAAATGATGCAAACAAAAGGGATTTTTTTTTATTTAAATAAAAAATGGAAATTCAAAAGAAAGAGTGAAATATTTACAATTTGCCCCGCTAGAAATAGCAGCCAAAATGAAACAAGAACATATGGACTGGCAATAAAAGAAAATGTAACGGAATGTTATGAAATTAACAGAATCCAGATATGCAGGTCCATGTCTCGTAAGTATAGAACATTCCTTGTATAAATATCTTTATTTTAAATCAAATTAGCCATTTGATTAAATAGTTGACCAAAGTTATCAAAATGATATGGTTTCTCACCTGTATGAATGCACACCTGTATTAATTAAGTTGAGTTTTGGGAAAACAATTTACAACAGATATCAGTGATATGTTTCCTCCACTGTTTGAAAAGATTTGTGTTTCATTCAGAAATGGTTATCAGACAACGATTCTCTTCTATGAATGCATTTGTGTTTATTTAAGTGATCGTTTCGAGAGAATGATTTACCACAGGTGTCACACCGATAAGGTCTCTCTCCCGTATGAATGCGTTTGTGTTTAGTTAAGCTACTACTTTCAGAAAACGACTGGCCACAGATATCGCAGTGGTAGGGCCTCTCACCTGTGTGAACCCGTTTATGTGAAATTACCTGTTGATTTTGACAGAACGATTTACCACAGATATCACAACGAAAAGGCTTCTCACCTGTATGGATACGTTTGTGTGTACTCAAGGAACCTGCAGTAGAGTACGACTGACCACATACATCACACTGAAATGGCTCCTCTCCTGTGTGAATGTGTTTGTGTTTAGTTAATTGATCATTTATGGAGAATGATTCACCACAGATATCACATTGGTAAGGTTTCTCCCTGTGTGAATGCGTTTGTGCTTATGTAAAGACCCTCCTGCAGCGAAAGACTGGCCACAGATTTCACACTGATATGGTTTCTCTCCTGTATGAATGCGTTTGTGTTCAGTCAAGGCAGAATTTTGAGAGAATAATTTACCACAGATATCACACTCATAAGGTTTCTCTCCTGTATGAACGCGCCTGTGGTTAGTTAATTTATCATTTTGAGAGAATGATTTCCCACAGATATCACAGCGATATGGTTTCTCCCCTGTATGAATGCGCTTGTGCTTATGTAAGGAACCTCCTGCAGAAAATGATTGACCACAGATACCACACTGGTACGGTTTCTCTCCTGTATGAATGCGTTTGTGATTAGTTAAGACAAAATTTTTAGAGAATGATTTACCACAGATATCACATTGATAAGGTTTCTCTCCTGTATGGATTCGTTTGTGTCTAGTTAACTCACTACTTACAGAGAATGATTTACCACAGATATCACAGTGATATGGTTTTTCCCCTGTGTGAATACGCTTGTGTTTAGTTAAATGAATGCTTTGACAGAATGATTTACCACAGATATCACAGTGATATGGTTTAACTCCCGTATGAATGCGCTTGTGTTTAGTTAAGTGGTAACTTTGAGAGAATGATTTTCCACAGATATCACAGCGATATGGTTTCTCTCCTGTATGACTACGTTTGTGAACCGTGAGGCTTTCTCTCCGAGTAAATGACTTTTTACAGATATCACAGTTGTGAGATGTTTTTCCTCTATCTTTTGGCACCTCCTCAATAAAGTCAAGACTTTCCGTCAGCATTTTACATTTCACATTGTCCTCACGCAATTCACTTTCCATAATTTATATTTTCTCACCACAATATGCAGATGTTTACACACTTCATTCCTATAAAATTTCTTATCTTGGTCAATATCTGCAGAAGCTGCCAGCTCTTTTGTAATCCAAGGTTAATAGGAATGCAAAATCCTCATTGAAGAAGAAATATTGCTGCAGTCGCAAGAAATATTTCACACAAAATTTACCTTCTTTCTATAAACAGGGATCTCTTTGTTCTGTGTCACAGCTTTGTTTAATCTTTCAATAATGATAAATCCTTTAATCCAATGTTATCCCGTAATCTGAAATAAGAGAGAAACAACAGAAATTACAGAGGATACTTGATAAAACAACAGAGACTACACAGTGGAAGATTTTACATGTTATATTCATGACTATGGGAAGATATTTTTTTCATCTTTCACTTGTTTCAGGTACTGGACTGTGGCCATACTGGAGCACAGCATTGAAGGGTCTAGCCTTCAATATATATATATATAGGTTCAGCAAAATTTAGATTCAAATGAATATGGTACTTAAGTCAGAGGCACCAGAATTTTGTACGGTATTATCCATATAAATCTATGGGGTGATTATAATCAAAATAAGCAACAAGAATATCTTAGGTAATTTGGTACAATCGTTTCATGCTACTTCATTTTATTAAACACTGTGAGTAATTACATCAGTTTTAAAATGTTGAGCAATCTTCAGCCATTTATAGAAGTCTTCCATCAAACAGACAATACATATTCTTATCTCCATTTCGTTTGCCAACATTATAAAGAAGGTAGATATACAGACAGAAAGGTTGATTCCATTCTTAAGACCATGATAAAGAATGGAATCAACCTCTCTATATGAATGCCGAGGTGTTTAGTTGATGTACTTCCATCAAAGAACAACTGGCCACAGATTAACACACTGATATGATTCCTCTCCAGTTTGAATGCAATTAAGTGTAATTGTGTTTTGAGAGAATGATTTACCACAAATATCACAGTGATACGGTTCCTCCACTCCTTGAATGCATTTGTTTCAGTCAAAAATCATTATCAGAGAATGATTTACCAAAGTGAAATGCTTTTTATCTTTTATGAATGCGTTTGTGTTCATTTAAGCAATCATTTCGAGAGAATGATTTCCCACATGTGTCACACCGATAAGGTCTCTCTCCCGTATGGATTCGTTTGTGGTTAGTTAAACTACTTCCAACAGAAAATGACTGGCCACAGATATCACAATGAATCGGCTTCTCACCTGTGTGAACTCGTTTGTGTCTCGTTAAGTGTTGATTTCGAGAGAATGATTTACCACACGTGTCACACCGAAAAGGTTTCTCTCCCGTGTGAGTGCGTTTGTGTGTAGTCAAAAGAAATCCTGAAGAGAATGAGAGTCCACAGATGTCACAACAAAATGGTTTCTCCCCAGTGTGAATGCGCTTGTGCTTAGTTAAGGAACTTCCTTCAGAGAATAACCGACCACAGATGGCACATTGATAAGGCCTCTCCCCTGTGTGAGTGCGTTTGTGTTTATTTAAGGAACTCCGTACAGAAAAAGACTGGCCACAGATATCACACTGATACGGTCTCTCTCCAGTATGAATTCGCCTGTGTGCAGTCAAGTGGTCATTTCGACAGAATGATTTACCACAGATATCACACCGATAAGGTCTCTCCCCTGTATGAATGCGTCGGTGTGTGGTTAAGGAAAATCGTCCAGAGAATGACCTGTCACATAAATCACAATGGAATGGTTCTCTCCAGTGTGAACACGTTTGTGCTTAGTTAAGGAACTTCCTGAGGAAAATGATTGACCACAGGTAATACACCGATAAGGTCTCTCTCGAGTATGAATACGCCTGTGTTTAGTTAAGGTAGAATTTTTAGAGAATGATTTTCCACAGAAATCACACTGATACGGTTTCCCTCCAGTATGAATTCGCTTGTGTTTAGTTAACATAGAAATTTTAGAGAATGATTTACAGCAGAAATCACACTGATAAGGCCTCTCTCTTGTATGAATGTGTTTGTGTTTTGTTAAATTATTTTGTATAGAGAATGCGTGACCACACACATCACAATGAAATGGCTTCTCACCAGTGTGAATGTGTTTGTGTTTAGTCAGGGTACTTCCAACAGAGAATGACTGACCACAAATGTCACAGCGATATGGTTTCTCCCCTGTATGAACACGCTTGTGTTTAGTTAAGTGGTGACTTTGAGAGAATGATTTTCCACAGATATCACAGTGGTATGGTTTCTCTCCTGTATGAATACGTCTGTGAATCGTGAGGCTTTCTTTCCGAGTAAATGACTTTTTACAGATATCACAGTTGTGAGATGTTTTTCCTCTATCTTTTGGCACCTCCTCAATAAAGTCAAGACTTTCCGTCAGCATTTTACATTTCACATTGTCCTCACGCAATTCACTTTCCATAATTTATATTTTCTCACCACAATATGCAGATGTTTACACACTTCATTCCTATAAAATTTCTTATCTTGGTCAATATCTGCAGAAGCTGCCAGCTCTTTTGTAATCCAAGGTTAATAGGAATGCAAAATCCTCATTGAAGAAGAAATATTGCTGCAGTCGCAAGAAATATTTCACACAAAATTTACCTTCTTTCTATAAACAGGGATCTCTTTGTTCTGTGTCACAGCTTTGTTTAATCTTTCAAAAATGATAAATCCTTTAATCCAATGTTATCCAGTAATCTGAAATAAGAGAGAAACAGTAGACATTACAGAAAATGAGATTACAGAGTGGAAGATTGTACAGGTTCTAATTATGATTATGTGAAAGATATATATTATCTTTTACTTGTTTCAGGTACTGGGCTGTGGCCATGCTGGAATACAGTATGGCAGGGTTTAGATGCAAAAACCAACACTAGTACTTTGTTTCTTAGGTCATGTACTTACTCTGTTAATCTGTAGCTGGGTAGTTGAAATATTTTGGCCCAGTGTAGCAGCAGACTGGGGCTGCATTCCTCTGCCCTTTAGAAGCTGGCAGTAGAAGAATACAGATGACCACTTCGGCCCAGCTGGACGGGCGGAAATCTGAAGAGAATGATTTCAGGTGTTATTCAGACACTGGAAAGCAATCACGCCGTTATTGACTGTCCAGTGGCTGTTGGTCACACTGACCCCACACGATACATTGCTTGTATACGCACATGGGAAAAAATGAAAATGAAAATCGAAATCAATCAACATCAATGGAAATTGTAGCTGTGATACCAGTGCTGGTGGCACGTAAAATGCACCATCCGATCATGGCCGTTGCCAGCCTCGTCTGGCCCCCGTGCTGGTGGCATGTAAAATGCACCATCCAATTGTGGCCGTTTGCCAGCCTCGTCTGACACCTGTGCCAGTGGCACGTACAAAGCACCCACTACACTCACGGATTGGTTGGCGTTAGGAAACATTGCCAGATCAGATTGGAGACTGGTGCAGCCTCCTGCCTTTCCAGACCCCAGTTGAACCTTCCAACCCATGCTAGCATGGAAAACGGACGTTAAACGATGATGATGATAATGGGAACAACTCAATGCATTTTCAGCAAAAGTAAAGCACATGCATAGCACACATTTCGGATGCTTTTTTTTTTCAAAATCTTTGTAGATTCCTATGTTTTCAGTACAGGAAAATACGATCAAGGCCGACCAATGCCTTGTGAGTGGATTTGGTAGACGGAAACTGAAAGAAGCCCGTCGTATATATGTATATGTGTGTATGTGTTTGTCTCCCTAGCATTGCTTGACAACCGATGCTGGTGTGTTTACGTCCCCGTTACTTAGCGGTTCGGCAAAAAGAGACCGATAGAATAAGTACTGGGCTTACAAAAAAGAATAAGTCCCGGGGTCGAGTTGCTCGATTAAAGGCGGTACTCCAGCATGGCCGCAGTCAAATGACTGAAACAAGTAAAAGAGAGATCTCACTCTCAAACTCTTAAATCCCCACCCACCCCTATTTCTTAATTTTTAACATTTCTTTCGAAACTTTTTTTTTGTAAGCCACATATAAAAATACGGAGATTTTGTGGTGGAAGTAGACTCACAGAAAAGTGACACAAGTAATTGCGGGCGGAAATGAGTGTTGAGCGAAATAAAGCTGAAGTTGTCTGTGTGTGTGTATGTGTGGTAGCCTTCAACTAACACTATCTCCTCCGAAACCCTGCGGTGCAAGTTGACCAAAATTGAGAGTATGATAGAAGAAGGCTTGCTCTTCCTTCTGTAGAAGAAAAAATTCAAATCGAACCACGTTAACACCAGAAATTATTTACATCAAAAAGGTGCTTTTTTTCTATGAAAATTCCTATTTTTTACGATTTATTTACTACTGTTTCGACATTTTTCGGTGTATTTCAACCAGAAAAATGTTCACTTAAAGAGAATAACAAGCTACATAATGCAAAATTTTTACTTTTCAAAAATTCCAATTCTAAAGGGTCGAAAGAAACCCGAGCAAGGCCGGGCGATTCTGCTAGTATTTCAATATTTTGGTCTTACCATGGATAGTAACTCCTTCTGCCTCTCCCACGTTGTGTCATGACGTCGACGAAGAAGAAGAGAATTGACAGAACCTATTTACTACTCAAATAAACAGGCAATGGCTTTCTGTTCACCACAGAAGAAGCAACAATCGAACAGGCTTCGTTTTCCACTAATTTCTCTTCCTTTTAAAGTGTCTCACACTAATCAAGCAGGTTCTCGCTTTGTCTGATGACGTCACGTCCGCTTTTCATATCAGCCAATGAGAACAAAGTATCAACGTCAGGGGGTGGGACAAAAGGGTTTTCTGTTATCTTCAGAAATGTAAACAAAGTCACGTGTGTACCTATACCGAAGGATCGCCATGCGTAGCCGTATTTCGTCTGCTGCTACGTTGTGAGTTCAAATTCCGCCGAGGTCGACTTTGTCTTTCATCCTTTCGGGGTCGATAAATTAAGTACCAGTTACGCACTGGCGTCGATTTAATCGACTTAAATTAGTTTGTCTGTCCTTGTTTGTCCCCTCTGTGTTTAGCCCCTTGTAAGTAATAAAGAAATGGGGATTTCGTCTGCCGTTACGTTGTGAGTTCAAATTCCGCCGAGGTCGACTTTGCCTTTCATCCTTTCGGGGTCGATAAATTAAGTACCAGTTACGCATTGGGGTCGATGTAATCGACTTAAATTCGTTTTTCTGTCCTTGTTTGTCCCCTCTGTGTTTAGCCCCTTGTGAGTGATAAAGAAATAGGGATTTCGTCTGCCGTTACGTTGTGAGTTCAAATTCCGCCGAGGTCGACTTTGTCTTTCATCCTTTCGGGGTCGATAAATTAAGTACCAGTTACGCATTGGGGTCGATGTAATCGACTTAAATTCGTTTGTCTATCCTTGTTTGTCCCCTCTGTGTTTAGCCCCTTGTGGGTAATAAAGAAACATATGCGTATCTCAGGAGGCCGTGAAATTGTCACCTAAGATGTTTTTTCAATGTTTTAAATTACATCAAGGACTTTTCTCTTATGACACCGGTGTTTTCAAACAGGGGGAGACAATTGTTAATTATACCACGCACTTGGTTTCATCAATTTCACGAGCTGACTCTAATTATATCATATCTAGTAATTATCTCATGTCAAGGAGATCGTTGGTATTTGAGGATAAGACAGGGCAACCTACAGGTTTGAGGGTCGATTGTTCCCTCGCCTTCATGATTAAATATTTCATTTGATCACAGCTTTACTTCGTTAATTGGTTTTCCCCCATTTTACAGGACAGGGGGAAATGCCTTTTAATCGAAGACAAATCAATGGATATTCCTCACATTTCTTCACTTTTCATTTGGACCCTATACCAAACATTCTACTGGTAAGTAGAAAGTATATTTACATTACATCCGTTCCACACATGTAAACAGAGATCTGTAATACCCGAGGCAAACTGGACTGTTTTAGATCACCTCAGACTTTCGTCAGCTTTCGAAGAATTCTTCAAGAATTAATATGGAGAACGTGAATCACTTGGACACTTGTAAAACAACTGTTTTTAGCAATATAGATACAGTTACACAAATAGAAAGAGATGAAAAACCTGTACTTGGCGAAACATTTACTAAGGAAAGATCGTTACAAGGAAATATTGTTGAATATGAATGTGATATTTGTAGAAAAACTTTCTTTACAGAACATGAAGTCTTCACACACAAAGAAATACACAAAATTGCGGAACCCTTCCACTGTGAAATATGCGGGAAACCTTTTGTTAATCGTAGTAATTTAACAATACATAAAAAGCTTCATGCTGGAGAGAGACCCTATCATTGTGAGGTGTGCGAAAAATATTTCGTCTCTAATTGTGATTTAGAAAGACACAAACGGATACATACTGGGGAGAAACCATATCACTGTGAAATCTGCGGGAAATCCTTCTCCGATAATTCTAATCTTGTTGCTCACCGGAAAATACACGCTGGAGTAAAACCGTTTGAATGTGAAATCTGTGGTAAATGTTTTATCTTTAAAAATGATTTAAACAGACACAAACGAATCCACACGGGAGAAAAGCCTTATCCTTGTGAAGTTTGTGGGAAATCATTCTCGGACAATTCTAACCTCGTAGCTCACCGGAAAATACACACGGGAGAAAAACCGTTCGAATGTGAAATCTGTGGGAAAACTTTTGCCTCTAAAAGAGATCTAAACAAACATAGGAGAGTCCACAGTGGGGAGAAGCCTTACCGTTGTGATACCTGTGGAGAATCGTTCTCGGATAATTCTAATCTTGTACGTCACCAAAGAATACACAGGGGGGAAAAGCTGTTTGACTGTGAAGTGTGTGGGAAATGTTTTGTTTGTAACAGTGATTTGACCATACACAAACGGGTTCATACGGGAGAGAAACCATACCATTGCGAGACTTGTGGGAACTGCTTTATCACCAGCGGTCACTTAAAACGACACCAAGGGGTACATAGTGGACAGAAAAACTTCCAATGTAAGATATGCGAGAAAACTTTCACTCGAAATTATCATCTTCTTATTCATGTACGTAGTCATACTGGTGAGAAACCATTCCACTGTGAAATCTGTGGGAAGGCCTTCACTCTGAATTCTAAGCTCAATATCCACAGATGTACTCATACTGGTGAGAAACCATTCCACTGCGAAATCTGCGGCAAATCCTTTCTTGATACCAGTAATTTGAACAGGCACAAAACCATACACACGGGTGAGAAACCGTATCTTTGTGAAGTCTGTGGGAAATCTTTTGCTATTACATCTCATCTTATTAGTCACAAACGTTGTCACAGCGGAGAAAGATCGTTTCATTGCGGAACTTGTGGGAAATCTTTCTTCACAAATTCCAGTCTTGTAATTCACAATCGTAGCCACACTGGAGAGAAGCCATTTCATTGTGACATATGTGGCAAATCCTATTCTGTTAGTTCCAGCCTTGTTACCCATCTACGAAGTCACACCGGAGAAAAGCCATATCACTGTGAAATCTGTGGGAAATGCTTCATCACTGGAAGTCTTTTGAAGAGACATAACCTTACACACACCGGATAGAAGCAACCGAGCACCCCAAGGATAATTTGTATATATTTATCTATATATATATACTCTTTTACTTGTTTCAGTCATGTGACTGTGGCCATGCTGGAGCACCACCTTTAGTCGAGCAAATTGACCCCAAGACTTATTCTTTGTAAGCCCAGTACTTATTCTATCGGTCTCTTTTTGCTGAACCGCTAAGTGACGGGGACGTAAACACACCAGCATCGGTTGTCAAGCAATGCTAGGGGAACAAACACAAACACACACACATACATATATATATATATATATATATATATATATATACGACAGGCTTCTTTCAGTTTCCGTCTACCAAATCCACTCACAAGGCATTGGTCGGCCCGAGGCTATAGTAGAAGACTCTTGCCCAAGGTGCCACGCAGTGGGACTGAACCCGGAACCATGTGGTTGGTAAGCAAGCTACTTACCACACAGCCACTCCTGCGCCTATATATATGTATATATATACGACGAGCTTCTTTCAGTTTCCGTCTACCAAATCCACTCACAAGGCATTGGTCGGCCCGAGGCTATAGTAGAAGACACTTGCCCAAGGTGCCACGCAGTGGGACTGAACCCGGAACTGTGTGGTTAGTAAGCAAGCTACTTACCACACAGCCACTCCAGAATTTTATTATAGATGCAAAACAACACCACAGAGCAATCGTTGTAAGCTTAAATAATAAACCGTGGTATGGCGATGGATTACTGTAATTAAAAAAGTTCCCCGCAACATGGAAAATCATGCCTAAACAAACAGAATTCAAATAACATCGGCGATCTTTCGTTTTCAAGATCGCCGTAACATCAATTATTTTTTTGTTTACAAAACCGACTGATCATTACGTATTTCTTAAACCAATTTCTAGAGAGGCTGTGCACCTTCACCTCTTGGAATCAGAAGAATCGCCGAAATGTACGCAACAATCCCTTTTATCTCTATATATATCTTTATATATAAAAGTGAAGTTGTGTGTCTGTCTACTCTGATCTAGATTCCTAACTACTCCCACATTTTGCGGTGCAGTTTAACCAAATTCGGGTATCTTATAGTCGTGATTCATATCGAGCCCTTCTGGGTATTAGCGCGCGTCTACGATGAGTCTACGATTTAAAAAATAATTTACCATTTTTTTTCCATTTTAATGCATTTTTTTAAAGGGAAGTAACTCTCTAAAAATGTCTGCGATGAGTCAACGATCTTTAAAAAGATTTACCATCATTTTTCTTCCATTTTTAATGCACTTTTTTGCTACTTTTTGGCTATAACTCTCTAAAAATGTTTATATAGTTATTTCCTTTACAAACCCGAGCAACGCCGGGCGATACTGCTAGTATAGAAATAAATAATAAAAATGAATGAATCTTAAATGTTTTGACGGAGCTGTTCTGAAACCTTATAAAATATTGTGGAGTAGCAATAAAAGGAATGAGTTTTGTTTGAACTGAAATTCTTGAAATAAATCCTTTGAAATTTACACCAATTTATGCGAGTTTTTTGGGGGTGGGCGTTTCTTGGGGGCGAACCTTCGGTATATGTACCGGATACATTTCAAGGAAGTGTTGTTCTTCTCTCTCTCTCTCTCTCTCTCTCTCTCTCTCTCTCTCTCTCTCTATATATATATATATATATATATATATATATATATTATATATATATATATATATATATATATATATATATATGTGGGGTTATGGTTAGGGGTGGGAGAAAAGGGTTTCTGTTTTCTTCAGAAATGTAAACAAAGTCACGTGTGTACCTATACCGAAGGATCGCCAATTTTTTAAATTTACACCAATTTATGCGATTTTTTAAATATTTTTTTTTTTTTTTGGCAAACCTTCGGTATATGTACCGGATACATTTCAAGAAAGTGTTGTTCTTTTATATATGTATATATATATATATATATGTGGGGTTAGGGGTGGGAGAAAAGGGTTTCTGGTTTCTTCAGAAATGTAAACAAAGTCACGTGTGTACCTATACCGAAGGATCGCCAATTTTTTAAATTTTCACCAATTTATACGATTTTTTAAATATTTTTTTTTTTTGGCAAACCTTCGGTATATGTACCGGATACATTTCAAGAAAGTGTTGTTCTTTTATATATATATATATATATATATATATATGTGGGGTTAGGGGTGGGAGAAAAGGGTTTCTGGTTTCTTCAGAAATGTAAACAAAGTCACGTGTGTACCTATACCGAAGGATCGCCAATTTTTTAAATTTACACCAATTTATGCGATTTTTTAAATATTTTTTTTTTTTTTGGCAAACCTTCGGTATATGTACCGGATACATTTCAAGAAAGTGTTGTTCTTTTATATATATATATATATATATATATATGTGGGGTTAGGGGTGGGAGAAAAGGGTTTCTGGTTTCTTCAGAAATGTAAACAAAGTCACGTGTGTACCTATACCGAAGGATCGCCAATTTTTTAAATTTACACCAATTTATGCGATTTTTTTTTTGATTTTTTTCATTTAGTTGCTATTTTTAAATATCATACTTTTCACTTTTAATTAGTGCTTTTAACAAGTTTTAATTAGCAAACCTG
The DNA here is from genome assembly GCF_006345805.1 of Octopus sinensis. Classification (NCBI taxonomy): domain Eukaryota; kingdom Metazoa; phylum Mollusca; class Cephalopoda; order Octopoda; family Octopodidae; genus Octopus; species Octopus sinensis. Next base: position 12,661,021 of record NC_043026.1, on the reverse strand, counting down.
TTTCTCCCTCTCTCGGAGAATTGCGGAAATACATAAAATAAAGGGGAAACAACTTCATATACAACGGACATCACTTAATGAGTTGCATATAATTGCTAATCGGGCACCGACCGATTCCATGTAACGAACGAACGGTAAGTTGACAGAGATTTACGTGAATAATATTAAATCTGTAACAATGTGTGCAAATAATAGAATTGTTGGCACTGTCATGGTATTAGCTGTCAGAAGTGAAAGTAGAAAAATCTGACGTCAACTTCGTGTATTTACGTCGTCAGGTTTATACCTTCGTTAATTTACGCCGTTTATTTACATACCACGTTTGTATATTCTATACATTTATGTGGCAGGAGTGGCTGTGTGGTAAGTAGCTTGCTAACCAACCACATGGTTCCGGGTTCAGTCCCGCTGCGTGGCATCTTGGGCAAGTGTCTTCTGCTATAGCAGAAACTGAAAGAAGCATGTCGTATATATGTATATATATGTGTGTGTGTGTGTTTGCGTGCCTCTGTTTGTTCCCCTAGCATTGCTTGACAACCGATGCTGGTGTGTTTACGTTCGGCATAAGAGACCGATAGAATAAGTACTGGGCTTACAAAGAACAAGTCCCGGGGTCGATTTGCTCGACTAAAGGTGGTGCTCCAGCATGGCCGCAGTCAAATTACTGAAACAAGTAAAAGAGTATATACATATGCATATACACACATAAATACACGCATACACATTCATACATACATGCATACGTACGTACATACATGCGTACGTACATGTGCATCGTGTGTTGCTCTGTGTGTGTGTATGCACACAAACATACATATACACATGGTGACCCGCATGGTTGCAGTTCAATGACTGAGAAAGCAAAATAATAAGTTTATGCACACACACACGTGTGTGTGTGTGTGTGTGTGTGTTTGATGTGATTGAGATGTGGTGACACACAGACCATTGTTGTATTACAATGAAAAATGCGGGCGCATTTATCTAATTCGTCACCTCTAAAGTAAACGAAAAAGGACTTTAAATTTTACTGTATTTAAATATCGTTTTTAAACTCTCTTTTTCGAAATCTCCTCTTATATCTGACACTGTTGTTTCTCTCTTTTATTTCAGAGACTATCACTGGACATTGGCACCAAAGCATTGTTTCCATCAGAGAACATCGTCGATATTCATCACCTTTTAAAGTCTGAAAGAAAATGTTGTGCAGAACAGATTTAAGAACTCCAAAGAATTCCAGTGAAATATTTCTTCTCAACTGAGATTGATAGAAACATTTCTCTTGTGAAATGTTTGGAATGTCCACAAGATTATTTTCTACTGAAATTAAACTTGGATAATTTTCAAAGGAATCTCAGAGTATTTTCAGACACCAATAAGGACTACAGTTGATGGAAAGAAAACTGTGGCAATATTTATTAGGAATAATCTGTAAGACAAGAACAAAAACTGTGTCCACATGTGTTGTGGTGATTGAAGTAAGATAAGGGACAAACGGATTATATAGGATTAGTTGAAGAGGACATTTTTATTCTGAAGAGATGTCACAAGAGAAACCACAATCAGCTTTTCAGTGTGATATCTGTAAAAAGACTTTCACTGAGAAAGATAATCTAAATAATCTCAGATGTATACATTAGGGTAGAGCAAAAAATGCAACTTTCGAAATTGGCAACCAAGAATCGATATTTTGTGGCGAATTAGGGTCTATAAAGGTGTATAAAAAACTTTTCAGTTAAATATTTTTTCTGTCCCCGCAACACAACTGAAAATTTTAAAAACTGATATTTTGGGTCGAATTTTGGATTCCGTGGATTGTAAGTCATAACGAATACATATTTCTACATAGCAGAATGCAAAACAGTGATTGTAGCATCATTAAAAGGTTGCAGACCAAGTTTCAATACAATTGATTAATATCTTCAGGTTCTTCATTGACTATAAATAGAACGGGAGTGTAAACTTCTCCTCAGTGCCGCTGCGGTGGTCATTGCATGTGGACGTATGTAGTACGTGTGTGAAGTTTTCTGCTTTGTACCTTGACTTTAGGCCATTGTATTAGAATTAATGATCGTGCTAAATTCAGTGATGACACATAAGCCGATAATGCGTTATGAATGTCCAATATTTGGTACTCCGTGTGATCTTAGAGAGCAGGTTTTGCCAACTTACAAGGACGTATTAAAGTGTGTTTTATTTGAACGAGAAAAAGAAAAAAGTGTAATTAAGAAAGATCCGTCAATTAAACAAATTGTGAAGATTGTAGCAGAAAAGATCATTCATCTTTGGCGAAAGGCATCCATCCCTTGTGTTACGATTCAGTCAGTTAAACCGAAAATCTTAAACTTTTATCTAAAGTACCAAGGATTACTAAAATCTGTGAAAAATAGGAAAAATGTGCCATCGTTTCAAACAAAGTGTAATGCGTTTAAAAACAATGCAACAAAAAATTTATTTGACATTTCCTGTTGCAAGTGCAGCTCCTTTGAAAACTGCTGTTGTAGTAGTGACAAAAAAGTACCCCAGGGAGAACACGATTTTTTACAGGATCAGCGGACAAATCGTAAAATGATCATTGGCGGAATATTCTTCTAGAGATGTAAACAGAAACCTGTAAATCCATAATAGATTAACTCTTCTAAGAATTCCTCAAGAATTAATATGGACAATGTTGATCACTTGGATGCTTGTAACACAAATGCTTTTAATAATATATATTTCTTTACTACCCACAAGGGGCTAAACACAGAGGGGACAAACAAGGACAGACAAAGGGATTAAGTCGATTACATCGATCCCAGTGCGTAACTGGTACTTAATTTATTGACCCCGAAAGGATGAAAGGCAAAGTCGACCTCGGCGGAATTTGAACCCAGAACGTAACGGCAGACGAAATACCGCTAAGCATTTCGCCTGGCGTGCTAACGTTTCTGCCAGCTCGCCGCCTTAAATAGTATAGACACAATTAAAGAGATGGACTAAGATGAAAAAGCCAAAGAGGAAAATGCTGTTGAATATCCCTGTGAGGTTTGTAATAAGACATTCTCTTCAGAACGTAAAGTCTTCAAACACAAAGAAATACACAGTAAAGAGAAACCATTTCATTGTGAAATTTGTGGGAAGTATTTTGTTAGCCAAAGAAAATTACGAATACATAAAAGGGTCCACACTGGGGTAAGACCCCATCATTGTGAAATATGTGGGAAGTCCTTTCTGTGTAGGGGTCAGTTAAACATACACACAAGTATACATACAGGGGACAAACCCTTCCAGTGTGAATTGTGTGGGAAGCATTTTGTGTCTAAGAGTAACTTAACAGCTCACCATCGAATCCACACGGGAGAGAAACCTTATCGCTGTGGGACGTGTGGGAAAACTTTTCTTTCCAACAGTGACTTAACAAGACATAACCGGACCCACACGGGGGAAAAACCCTATTGTTGTGAGATTTGTGGTAAACCCTTCATTAATAAATCACTTCTTGTGGTTCATAGACGAAGTCACACGGGGGAAAAGTTGTATAAATGTGAAGTATGTCTGAGGTCTTTTGTGTCGAAGAGTGTGTTAACCGCACATATTAGGGTCCATACGGGAGAGAAACCGTATCACTGTGAGACCTGTGGGAAGTCATTTATTACCAACAGTTCTTTAAATGGTCATAAAAGGGGACACAGCGGGGAAAAACTGTTTCACTGTGAGATTTGTGGGAAAGCTTTCCTTTATAATTCCCGTCTTGTCAATCACAAACGAAGTCACACAGGGGAGAAACCGTATCGTTGTGAGATTTGCGGGAAGTTGTTTGTCAGTAATGGTGCCGTTACAAGACACATGGGAATCCACTCTGAAGAGAAACCTTTCCGTTGTGGAACATGTGGGAAAAATTTTGTGTATAGGCGTTCGTTAATAAGTCACAAGAAAAAACATGTTGGAGAAAAATCTTTATTGCTGTGACATTTGTGGGAAATAATTTATCACAAATAGTAACTTAACCCTTTAGTATTTAAAATATATAATAGAGAAACAATTCTTAACCATTTCGTTACCAACCCGACTGAAACCAGCTCTGGCTCTGGAGTACAAATCTCTTGTTTTCATAAGTTTTGAATTAAAATCTTCCACCAAACCTTAAGTCACAATTTATATTCCTAACACTAGCTTAATTGATATAACTAAGTTATTTTACTAAATTCTTTGTTATATTTAAAATTAATTGAATGAAACACAGAGCATCTCAGCAGAAATATGGTAACAAAAGGGTTAAAATATATAATAGAGAAACAATTCTTAACCCTTTTGATACCAACCCAACTGAAACCGTCTCTGGCTCTGAGTACAAATGTCTTGTTTCCATAAGTTTTGAATTAAAATCTTCCACCAAACCTTAGTCACAATTTATGTTCCCAACACTAGTTTAATGATAACCAAGTTATTTTACTAAATTGTTTGTTATATTTAAAGGAATTGAAAGAAACACAGAGCATCTCAGCAGAAATACGGTAACGAAAGGGTTAAACTAGGAAATATTTAATCTGTTTTATGTTCAAACTGACCAGATCCAGGCCCTCACACCTACCCTACAATGCTATTCTACATTAAGTAATTACACCATCAAGATCTTGAAGATATGAGATAATGCATGATTAATTCAAATCAATGGGAATCAATAAGCATTATGTTTGATAGAATAATCTGAACAGTTAAGGGTTAAAGAGAGACAAGCAAATTCACACAGGATAAAAGATGAGGTTAGCGATTTAACATTCAGGTTACTCTGTCAAATCTAATGCTTCATAATTATTCACCTTGCTTTGAAAAGGACCATAGGGAAGCTTAAAGATTCAATGAAGTCAGGGATTTAGAGAAATTGTAATTGAAGCATTTGGCAAAGAGGAGTGGAATACAGAGAATAGGGGACAACTGAAAGCTCTTACAGGGTGAATGGTTAAAATTAATTTCACCCATCAACGATTAGAAATCATAGGTAACTGCTGCTTCTAAATCTTCCAAACTGTGGAGTAAAAATTCAAGGAATTATTTTAATTTCATTTTAGTTTAATTAGAACTGCAATTTTTACCATAAACAATTTCATATCTATGTGTACTTATATAGGTGCAGGAGTGGCCGTGGGGTAAGTAGCTTGCTAACCAACCACATGGTTCCGGGTTCAGTCCCACTGCGTGGCATCTTGGGCAAGTGTCTTCTGCTATAGCCCCAGGCCGACCAATGCCTTGTGAGTGGATTTGGTAGACGGAAACTGAAAGAAGCCTGTCGTATATATGTATATATATATGTGTGCGTGTATATGTTTGTGTGTCTGTGTTTGTCCCCCTAGCATTGCTTGACAACCGATGCTGGTGTGTTTAGGTCCCCATTACTTAGCGGTTCGGCAAAAGAGACCGATAGAATAAGTACTGAGCTTACAAAGAATAAGTCCCAGGGTCGATTTGCTCGACTAAAAGGCGGTGCTCCAGCATGGCCGCAATCAAATGACTGAAACAAGTAAAAGAGTAAAGAGTATATGATTTTATTCTCTTGCTTAGCTGTTATTTTTTTTATATATTTTTCACTTAGTGGTTTTTTTGATAAGTTTTGATTAGCAACCCTGTTTCTCCCTCTATCGGAGAATTGAGGAAATACACGAGATATAAAGGGGAACAACTTAATACGGAGTACACCGTGCATCATTTAACGAGTTCGCTATAATTGCTTAATCGGGCACTGACTGATTCCGTGTGACGACGAACGGTAAGTCGACAGAGATTTAATTGAATAATATTAAATCTGTAATTACGTTTGTAAATAATAGAATTGTTATGTGAACCATACAACGATACAGTAATTCTATACAAGGGAAAACACATAACAACATTGGAACCCCCAAAAAATTTCCTCCTGCAAAAGTCGCCGTTTCGCTGTCTTTTACCGACAGGAAAATACTTCAAAACTGAAATGTTGGTCTCTTATTTTCGAAAAGATATACTCAATTGGGCAATCTTTCGTCTCTAGTAGACCTTTCCGTCGATTTCCGTAAAAAAATTTTTTTTTTTACATATGGGCTTGCGGGAACTTTTGAAGTAATGAGAGCGAAAGAGACTAAGAGAAAGCGATTGTATGACGAGGGAAGTTCTTTTGAAGTTACCGTGCATGGCAAGCATTGATGTACATGTGTGTGTGTGTTTGATGGGGTGTGGGAGACAGACAGTATGTTGTGTAAGTGAAGTGCTTCTGTTAGTGTGTGTGAAGAGACAGAGTAATGTGTGAAAGAAAGAGATAACAGAATTTTTTTAGTCGGTGTATGTGTATATGTATGTATGTGTGTGTATATGTATGTATATTACTTCAAAAGTTCCCGCAAGCCCATATGTAAAAAAAAAAAAATTTTTTTACGGAAATCGACGGAAAGGTCTACTAGAGATGAAAGATCGCCCTCAATTGTTACACACGAGATGGTAAAACGGATAAATTATTTTGGGTAGCAGAGTGTGTTAGCATTTAGGGTCTTCAACTCAAATCGTTCTGTTAATAAAGTGCTACAAATGCATCTATAATTTCTCTTTCGTTTTTGTTATTTTCCTAACAGTTGGACTTCGGTTATTTCTTTTCCTTTTCTCAATGTATGTTACAATACTTCTGTTTGTTTCCAGACCAGCGGAAAGCGGGCGATATTTCGCCCTGTCTCGGGGTTATCACGGTTTTCGTTAATCTCCGTGAAACATTTTCAAACAGGATTTCAAAGTCCTACTAACTGTTAAACACTGCTGTGTGCGCCCTTGTTCTCTTTGGCGTGGAATAATAATAATAATAATAATAATTGTGTACAGTGCTCAGGTGCACTACAACTCATCTAAAGTGTATATATAATTAGGTGTAGACGAAGCTAATGGGCGTACGTCTGTGCGTGCGAGTGTGTTTCCATGTGTGTGGAAATTTACGGATTTTACTAACACAAATGAAGCAGGTAAGAACAAATAGGGAAGGCTTTGTAACAGTGGAAATTGATTAGTAAATAATTTGATGAAATGTCGAGGATCTTTTCCTTTTGACCGGCACTTTGTAACATAATTTCTAGGTAACTAAAAAGTTTTAAACTTCGTATACTGGTAGAATGTGTTTATAAAACATCATTTTCTCTTGGCTTTATTGAGAAAATTCTATAGGTTGTAAGATATTTCGTCTGAAATTTCTTGCATTTCGGCAATTTTAACCAATCAATTACCTCCATTGACGTAAATAACATTCTGTGCATAATGAATATGTCCCTCCTTGAAGAAACAGATTGGGTTTATTTACATTTGTGAAGAAAAAAAGATACCCTTCCCCCCACCCCTAACTCTAGAATAGATTGAAATGCAATGGATCGATACTAGGGCCATAATTATGGTGACATTTTCATTTGACACCGCTAGAAAAAAATCCCATTTTCCATAGTGGTGTCGTATGAAATTGTCACCCATAATTATAACCCTAGTATCGATCTATTTTAGATTTAGGGGTGGGGGACTGAACCCGGAACCATGTGGTTGGTAAACAAGCTACTTGTCACACAGCCACTCCTGCGCCTATATACATAGAGATGCTTCAATAGGGACAGTCTCTAAAATGATATTAGTTTTTCCAAATCCAACACTGTTGTATTGGTGTTTGTCATGACTCACTGTTTTAACTCCAATGTCAAAATCTCCTCTATAATTTACACGGTTGTTTCTCTTTTATATTTCAGAGACTATCACTGGACATTGGCACCAAAGCATTGTTTCCATCAGAGAACATCATTGATATTCATCACTTTTTAAAGACTGAAAGAAAATGTTGTACAGAACAGATTTAAGAACTCCAGAGAATTCCAGTGAAATATTTCTTCTCAACTGAGATTGATAGAAACATTTCTCTTGTGAAATATTTGGAATGTCTACAAGATTATTTTGTACTGAAATTAAACTTGGATAATTATTGAAAGGAATCTCAGAGTATTTTCAGACATCAAGAAGGATTACAGTTGATGGAAAGAAAACTGTGGCAATATTTATTAGGAATAATCTGTAAGACAAGAACAAAAACTGTATCCACATTTGTTGTGGTGATTGAAGTAAGATAAGGGACAAACGGATTATATAGGATTAGTTGAAGAATACATTTTTATTCTGAAGAGATGTCACAAGAGAAACCACAATCAGCTTTTCAATGTGATATCTGTAAAAAGACTTTCACTGAGAAACGTAATCTAAATACTCACAGACGTATACATACAGGCGAGAAGCCGTATCACTGTGATATCTGTGGCAAATCATTCTCTTACAATAATATCTTCATTAATCACAAACGTATTCACACAGGAGAGAGGCCATTTCACTGTGATGTCTGTGGACAATCATTCTCCCGAAGTTGCAGATTAACCGATCATGTACGTATTCATACAGGAGAGAAACCATTTCCCTGTGACATCTGTGGCAGATCATTCTCACAAGTTAGTCACTTAACAACTCACAAACTTATTCATACTGGGGTGAAGCCATATCACTGTGATATCTGCAATAAATCATTCTCTCGACGCAGTTATTTAACCGTACACAGACGTATTCACACAGGAGAGAATACATTTCGCTGTGATATCTGTGGTAGATCTTTTTCTGTTGCAATGCACTTAACAACACACAAACGTATTCATACAGGGGAGAAGCCATATCATTGTGATATCTGTGGTAAATCATTCTCTCGAAATAGCAACTTAACTGGTCACAAACGTACTCATACAGGAGAAAAGCCATATCACTGTGATATCTGTGGTAAAACATTCTCTCGGAGTAACCATGTAATTTCACACAAGCGTATTCATACAGGAGAAAAGCCATATCATTGTCATGTCTGTGGTAAATCATTCTCTGAAAACAGTAGCTTAACTAAACATGTGTCTATCCACATAAAAGTCTGACTCGTATCACTGTGATATCTGTGGTAAATCTTTCTCTGAAAACAGTAGCTTAACTAAACATGTGTCTATCCACATAAAAGTCTGACTCGTATCACTGTGATATCTGTGGTAAATCTTTCTCTGAAAACAGTAGCTTAACTAAACATGTGTCTATCCACATAAAAGTCTGACTCATATCACTGTGATATCTGTGGTAAATCTTTCTCTGAAAACAGTAGCTTAACTAAACATGTGTCTATCCACATAAAAGTCTGACTATCGTTGCTAAAATTCATCACGTCTCACAACTACAATCAGTGTTTTTGTGTCATTTCCCCTAAGAAATCATGGGTCAGTTCTGTGGGTTTTATAGTAATCCATGAATCTTTGACGTAAATCATACTTATCATGTTTATTTCTGTGGGGTTCTGTTTTCTGGCCCCTTTATCTCTTTGCTGCCCTTTTAGCATCCTCTTACAACATACAGGGATCTGGTAATCTAATTGCATCCAGTTTTATTTTTGAAATCTTTGTCTTATGTTACTATGACTACTACTACATCATCATCACCATCACCACCATCATCGTCATCACCACCATCATCATCACCATCATTATCATAATCACCACCATCATCATCATCTCTACCACCATCATCATCACCATCACCACCACCATCATCACCATCACCATCACCACCACTACCATCATCATCATCGTTTAACGTTAAAACATGGTAATTCATGGATGTGTTTGACTGAAGTTGCTTCGCTTCTATGAAAGGAGAAGTGATATTGTAAATTTAAGGATCACCACTATATATTGCTGTTGGCCCCAGGGAAGGATCAAGGGCAATGTTGACGTCAGTGGGATTTGAACCGACACTGTATTTGAAAGAAGACAGTGTTAGTGGTATTTTGTTGGATGCTGTACTGGTTCTGCCTGTCCCACACCTTTTGGCTGGTTGTGATTGATAAAACAAAGTCCCAGTCATGTACTGGGGTCCAATTAATCAGCTAACCCTCGGCTGATACAATCATTCGTATGTTGGACTGAACGGTATTCCTTTCCGTTCTTTACATCCCGAGTTCAAATCCTGCCAAAGTTAACCTTCCATTTCGTCCTTTCGGTGTAGATAAAATATTGAGGGGAGGAGGAGGAGGAGTACTTGTACTTGTGGCAACATTCACCCTCTCATTTACTTGTTTCAGCTATTTGACTGCGGCCATGCTGGAACACCACCTTTAGTCGAGGGAATCGACCCCAGGACTTATTTTTTGTAAGCCTAGTACTTATTCTATCGGCCTATCTTGCTGAACCGCTAAGTTACGGGGACATAAACACACCAGCATCGGTTGTCAAACAATGCTAGGGGGACAAACACACACACATATATATATATATATATATACGATGGGCTTCTTTCAATTTCCGTCTACCAAATCCACTCACAAGGCATTGGTTGGCCCGGGGCTATAGCAGAAGACACTTGCCCAAGGTGCAATGCAGTGGGACTGAACCCTGGACCATGTGGTTGGTAAACAAGCTACTTACCACACAGCTGGTGAAAAGGTATATATTTTATTGATCCTGGAGGGAAGACAATGTCCAACATGGCAGGACAGACTAAAACACCACAAGGCTTAGCTGACAGCCGTTTAACACTCTTTTACTTGTTTCAGTCATTTGACTGCAGCCATGCTGGAGCACCGCCTTTAATCAAGCAACTCGACCCCGGGTCTTATTCTTTTTTTGTAAGCCCAGTACTTATTCTATTGGTCTCTTTTTGCCGAACCGCTAAGTAACGGGGACATAAACAAACCAGCATCGGTTATCAAGCAATGCTAGGGGGACAAACACAGACACACAAACGCATATATATATACGACGGGCTTCTTTCAGTTTCCATCTACCAAATCCACTCACAAGGCTTTGGTCGGCCCGAGGCTATAGTAGAAGACACTTGCCCAAGCTGCAACGCAGTGAGACTGAAGCCGGAACCATGTGGTTGGTTAGCAAGCTACTTACCACACAGCCACTCCTGCGCCCATTGATATTTATTAATTTCATTTTACTATAATCAAATATACATCATTGATTTCTTGGTCGGTGTCTAGTTTTGTCTTGACCTAAGCCAATTGATCCCTTGGTTAGTGTCTGACAGCATGTTGACTCGAGTCAGTAATTGGCTTCTTCTACCACCCTCGAGGCATCTCAAACCATGGAACCCCACGCATGACGCCCGGCGTGCTAACGTTTCTGCCAGTTCGCCACCTTGAAAGGAACCCATTGTATAAATACATGTGTGTGTGTAGATCTATGTATGTGTTTGTGGAGACGCAATAGCCCAGTGGTTAGGGCAGCAGACTCGCGGTCGTAGGATCGCGGTTTCGATTCCCAGACCGGGCGTTGTGAGTGTTTATTGAGCGAAAACACCTAAAAGCTCCACGAGGCTCCAGCAGGGGATGGTGGTGATCCCTGCTGTACTCTTTCACCACAACTTTCTCTCACTCTTACTTCCTGTTTCTGTTGTACCTGTATTTCAAAGGGCCGGCCTTGTCACTCTCTGTGTCATGCTGAATATCCCCAAGAACTACGTTAAGGGTACACGTGTCTGTGGAGTGCTCAGCCACTTACACATTAATTTCACGAGCAGGCTGTTCCGTTGATTCGGATCAACCAGAACCCTCGTCGTCGTAACCGACGGAGTGCTTCCATGTATGTGTTTGTAATTATTCTCTACACCATTTGACAGCCGGTATCGGTGTGTTTATGTCCCCCATAACCTGATAGAATAAATAGCAAGTTTAAAAAAAAAAAATTCCTGTAGTCAACTCATTCAACCAAAACTTTCCAAGTAATGGATGAAAGATGCCAAAAACCCTTTTGTTGTATTCAAGCTGAAATGTTGCACTCTGCAGGGACTTGAGTGCTTGCTCCAAAGAAGGACGACCGGGGCCTTTGTCCGATATAACTGAGGTTTTCCAATAATAAAATGATGAATGTTCATGTGTAAACGATTTATATGGATAAACAATAAAAGCTACAAAATATGACTGTAACAGAACCTTGTTCAATTGCTGACAACCACTTGAAGTTTTGTTAAATTTTCATTAATTTATTTAAAAAAAAAAAACTTAGTATAACACCCTGGCAACGCCAGGATGCATTGCTATTAAACTATATAAACATTTGACATTTTTTTGTTTGTTTTCTTATATTTTTTTCTTTAGTAGTAGAGAAAAGAGATGAGAGGAGGATGTAAACTTTTATAATACATCACAGTGATAGATATACAAAGGGTCATCCTCTTTACTCTTTTACTTGTTTCAGTCATTTGACTGCGGCCATGCTGGAGCACCGCCTTTAGTCGAGCAAATCGACCCCGGGACTTATTCTTGTGTAAGCCCAGTACTTATTCTATCAGTCTCTTTTGCCGAACTGCTAAGTAACGGGGACGTAAATACACCAGCATCGGTTGTCAAGCGATGCTGGGGGGGGGGGACAAACACAGACACACAAACATATATACACATGCATTTATATATATATATATACATACAAATATATGATGGGCTTCTTTCAGTTTCCATCTACCAAATCCACTCACAAGGCTTTGGTCGGACCAAGGCTATAGTAGAAGACACTTGCCCAAGATGCCACGCAGTGGGACTGAACCCGGAACCATGTGGTTGGTTAGCAAGCTACTTACCACACAGCCACTCCTGCGCCTGTAAATGATATGGATATGTATACTTTTATTTTCCAAAATTAAAATAAAAAAGGTTCCCCTTCATTTTCTACAATGCTCTTCCATATATCTTGTAGAATTGCTGGGCCCCCTCTTCCAAAATTCACTTGTCCCAGACGAAAAATACTCCTCCACCCCTGTTCTGATCTCATCTACAGAATTTATGCTTTTTCTGACCAAATGATTTTGGAAGCTGTGAAAAAATATAACAAAGAATTTAGTAAAATAACTTAGTTATCATTAAGCTAGTGTTAGGAACATAAATTGTGACTAAGGTTTGGTGGAAGATTTTAATTAAAAACTAATGAAAACAAGACATTTGTAGTAAAGAGCCAGTTTCCGCCAGGTTGGTATCAAAAGGGTTAAGAATTATTTCTCTATTATATATCTTAACCCTTTTGTTACCATATTTCTGCTGAGATGCTCTGTGTTTCTTTCAATTCCTTTAAATATAACAAACAATTTAGTAAAATAACTTAGTTATCATTAAGCTAGTGTTAGGAACATAAGTTGTGACTAAGGTTTGGTGGAAGATTTTAATTCAAAACTTATGAAAACAAGACATTTGTACTCAGAGCCAGAGGTGGTTTCCGCCGGGTTGGTATCAAAAGGGTTAAGAATTGTTTCTCTATTATATATTTTAACCCTTTTGTTACCATATTTCTGCTGAGATGCTCTGTGTTTCTTTCAATTCCTTTAAATATAACAAACAATTTAGTAAAATAACCTAGTTATCATTAAGCTAGTGTTAGGAACACAAATTGTGACTAAGGTCTGGTGGAAGATTTTAATTCAAAACTTATGAAAACAAGACATTTGTACTCAGAGCCAGAGATGGTTTCCGCCGGGTTGGTATCAAAAGGGTTAAGAATTGTTTCTCTATTATACAGGTATACAAGATGACACTTTTCACTGTGCTATGGAATGGGATTGAACTGCAAACTGTGTGATTGAAAATCAAATTCCTTTATTACGCAGCCTACTAATAAATATTCTGAAAGGAAGATTTTATAAAAAAAACCTCAGTGCTAAGCTATCTCCCCAGTTGTGGATTCCATATATATATATATATATCATGTGACCGACCAGGCTATCTGATGTTGCTACACATCGCTGGTCACAATGTGCTTCGCTTTGTTTTTTTAGCCTTTAAATGACGCCACCCCGTTGGCTAAGCGAGCAGACCGACAGAAGAAAGAGAGAAAGTTGTGGTGAAAGAGTACAGCAGGGATCACCACCATCCCCTACCGGAGCCTCATGGAGCTTTAGGTGTTTTCACTCAATAAACACTCACAACGCCCAGTCTGGGAACCGAAACCGTGATTCTATGACCGCAAGTCCGCTGCCCTAACCACTGGGCCATTGCACCTCCACACACACACACACATATATATATATGGAGAGAGTTGGGTGTATGCTCTTCTATGATGCTACATCTTTAGTCACATAGGCGCAGGAGTGGCTGTGTGGTGAGTAGCTTGCTAACCAACCACATGGTTCCGGGTTCAGTCCCACTGCGTGGCATCTTGGGCAAGTGTCTTCTGCTATAGCCCCAGGCCGACCAATGCCTTGTGAGTGGACTTGGTAGACGGAAACTGAAAGAAGCCCGTCGTATATATGTATAAATATATGTTTGTGTGTCTGTGTTTGTCCCCCTAGCATTGCTTGACAACCGATGCTGGTGTGTTTACGTCCCCGTTACTTAGCGGTTCGGCAAAAGAGACCGATAGAATAAGTACTGGGCTTACAAAAGAATAAGTCCCGGGGTTGATTTGCTCGACTAAAGGCGGTGCTCCAGCATGGCCGCAGTCAAATGACTGAAACAAGTAAATGAGAGAGAATGTGAATAAATTCATGGCTTACAAGATAATTTTATTCATGGTTTCATAAGACAAAGCCTTTAAGAATCATTTTTGACAATATAAACTAGACTAAAACTGGATATAAACAGACCATATCTGTGTCTGTTTTAAGAGACTACAAACAGAGAATGTGATCAGAAAACAGTACCTCAAAAATAGAACCATGAGGAGTATGATTAAAGTAAAGGCTTCACAGATTGGATGGAAGCACTCCGTCGGTTACGACGACGAGGGTTCCAGTTGATCCGAATCAACGGAACAGCCTGCTCGTGAAATTAACGTGTAAGTGGCTGAGCACTCCACAGACACGTGTACCCTTAACGTAGTTCTTGGGGATATTCAGCGTGACACAGAGAGTGACAAGGCCGGCCCTTTGAAGTACAGGTACAACAGAAACAGGAAGTAAGAGTGAGAGAAAGTTGTGGTGAAAGAGTACAGCAGGGATCACCACCATCCCCTGCCGGAGCCTCGTGGAGCTTTTAGGTGTTTTCGCTCAATAAACACTCACAACGCCCGGTCTGGGAATCGAAACCGCGAGTCCGCTGCCCTAACCACAGGAGTACCTAGTGATTTATCAGGAAAACATGTTAGATATAGGGTGCCGCAGGAAGGCTGCCCTGATTTCAAGGTTACATTAAATGCCACTGTGAGTCAATGAACTTCATAGAAATACAAAGCTGGCAGAATCGTTAGCACGCCGGGCGAAACACTTAGCTATATTTCGTCTGCCGTTACGTTCTGAGTTCAAATTCCACCAAGGTCGATTTTGCCTTTTATCCCTTCGGAGTCGATAAATTAAGTACCAGTTACGCACTGGGGTCGATATAATCGACTTGATCCGTTTGTCTGTCCTTGCTTGTCCCCTCTGTATTTAGCCCCTTGTGGGTAGTAAAGAAATAGAAATAGGTATTTCGTCTGCCGCTATGTTCTGAGTTGATAAATTAAGTACCAGTTACACACTGGGGTCAATGTAATCGACTTAATCCCTTTGTTTGTCCCCTCTATATTTAGCCCCTTGTGGGCAATAAAGAAATAAGAAATACAAAGTTTTTTCATACATCTTCATGTGTTCGTTTTTTATTAACCCCTGAAATTGGGCCAACCATTCTGCTGCCCCTAATAATTGGTTGTTAAGAGATGCAAAGAATTTTGATTATGACATAATCACACTTTTTTATGAACAGATATATGTCTAGTTAAACTTTTGTTTAGAGAGAATGATTCACCGCAGATATCACAGTGATATGGCTTCTCCCCTGTGTGAATACGTTCATGAACAGTTAAGATACTATAGTAAGAGAATGATTTACCACAGATATCACAGCAAAACGGCTTCTTCCCTGTATGAATGTGTCTGTGCTTAGTTAAAGAACTGCTTGCGGAGAATTTTTTACCACAGATATTACAGCGAAAGGGCTTCTCCCCTGTATGAATTCGTATGTGTTCTGTCAAAGAACTGCTTGTACTGAGAAATTTACCACAGATATTACAGTGAAAGGGCTTCTCTCCTGTATGGATACGTACGTGTTGAGTTAAATCAGTACTTGTAGTGAATAATTTATCACAGATATTACAGTGAAAGGGCTTTTCTCCTGTATGAAGAAACTTGTGTTTTGTTAACCTATTGTTCGCAGCGAATGATTTACCACAAACATCACAGTGAAACGGCTTCTTCCCTGTGTGAATACGTTTGTGAGTTGTTAAACTGCTATTTCTGGAGAATGATCTCCCACAGATATCACAGAAAAATGGCTTCTCTCCTGTATGAATGCGTCTGTGTTTAGTTAAGTCATTGCGTGCAGTGAATAATTTGCCACAGATATTACAATGAAATGGCTTCTCTCCTGTATGAATACGATTATGAGTAGTTAAATAGCTGCTTGTAGAGAATGATTTACCACAGCTATCACAGTGAAATGGCTTCTCTCCTGTATGAATACGCCTGTGAGTGGTTAGATTACATTTATGACTGAAAGTCTTTTTACAGATGTCACAATGATATAATTGTGGTTTCTCTTGTGACATCTCTTCAGAATAAACATATATTCTTCAATTATTTTTAATAATGTTTGTCCCTTATCTTACTTCAATCACCACAACACACGTGGATACAGTTTTTGTTATTCCCCGACAGCTTGTTCCTAGTAAATATTTCTACTGCTCTGTTTTCATCAACTGTAATCCTTTTTGTTATCTGAAGAGAAATGTTGCTACCAATCTCAGTTGAGAAGAAATATTTCACTGGAATTCTTTGGAGTTCTTCAATCTGTTCTGTACAACATTTTCTTTCAGTCTTGAAAAGGTGATGAATATTGACGATGTTCTCTGATGGAAACAATGCTTTGGTGCCAATGTCCAGTGATAGTCTCTGAAATAAAAGAGAGAAACAACAGTGTCAGATATAAGAGGGCATTTCGAAAAAGAGAGATTAAAAACAATAGATCAGTACTAAAGCCAACATCACCACTATGTTGGTTGTGGAATACCAATGGGATTTTAAAGATTGAGCCTCTCAAAACATGTGTGTGTACATATGTATGTGTCGGTGTAAATATAAATAAATAAATAAATATATATATATATATATATATAGAAAGAAGATTTGAACGATACCGAATTATATACATTTGGAAAATGATAGAGCAAAAGGTGCCAAACTTTGGTATCAAAACCTACCACTCACTGCGCCACGGAAGACGCTGCCAGCTACCACCAATCAACAAAAAGGCTGGCCAGGCAGCAAAAACCCTGCGAGAGTCAAGTCTGTTGGTTCGAGGAGCACAACTATTCAACTCCATTCCGGTACATGTCAGAAATCTATCAGGATGCAGTGTGGAATCATTCAAATTGCAGCTGGATAGATACTTAAGCACCATTAGAGATGAACCCCATCTCCCAGGATATACACAACGAGCACAAACTGACTCAAACTCGCTCCCACACATGTCAAAATTAAACAGAGAATACAACCTGGCAACCACACCAGACTTTGAGGGTGGAGTCTTCGACTTGGCCTGAGCATGGACTCAAACTCAAATGAAATGAAATGAAATATATTATACACTCTTTGAGTGGTTGGCGTTAGGAAGGGCATCCAGCTGCAAAAACTCTTCCAGATCAAGACTGGAGCCTGATGCAGCCATCTGGTTCGCCAGCCCACTGTCAAACCGTCCAGCCCATGCTAGCATGGAAAGCATATATATAGATATGTGTATAAAGAGATTGATAGATGTGAATGTCTTCTTGGGGCTAAAAACAACAGTAACACCGTCTTCTTATGGACCGCCACATTTAGTTGACAAATATATTTTAGGAATAAACTGAAAAGAATAGATAAATAGATAAATAAATGGATGAAAAAGTTCAAAATTTAAAATTGAGGGGCTGAAATTTGAGCCCCTTATTAAAGTTTCTAACATTAATTATTGAACATTAATGTTTGTTTCTCATAAAAGGGTGCGTATTCGATTTACATTAAATTATTATTTACGATTATTTAAGGCAAACACAAATAAAACGCTAATCCTTTTCACTTTAATGTTTTTGGCTGTATTTCATTTCGATTTGCATATGTTCGTCAATTCGCTACGATCTCTTTAAAGTAAACAAAATCGAAAATTTAAATTGGGGGAGGGTGAAATAAATTTTTTTTTTTTGTACATTCGTAATATCCGATACCTAAAACGTAGGAATCCGAAAAAAAATTTTTTTTTTTTCAGAAAATTGCATTCCACAAGGAGAGGTGCGAAACTGCATTAGCCCCAACAACGAATTGCGTCTTTTCGAAAATAACCGATCAAAATTCCAGTTCGGAATTATAGTCCTGTCGGTAAAAGACAGAAAAACGACGACTTTTGCAAGAAAAAATATCTTTGTTCTGATGTTGTTATGTATTTTGTATAGAATTACTTATCGTTGACGGGTTCACATAATAAGAATTCTATCATTTACACACATTTATTATTATTATTCAAGTAAATCTTTGTCGACTTACCATTCGTCGTCACATGCAATCAATCAGTCGGTCGGTGCCCGATTAGCAATTATAATCGAAGTCGTTAAATGACGTACTCGCTATGAAGTTGTTCCCCTTTATATCTCATGTATTTCCTTCGTTCCCCGCGAGAGGGAGAAACAGGGTTGCTAATTAAAATTTATCAAAAGCACTAATTAATAATGAAAAGCTATATAATACGAAAAATTACATAAATAGTGTAAATACGAAATTATTTATATGGAAAAATCCTGTTGCAATTTTTCTTATTATAAACCATGGTTTATATACAAACCTATAATCTTACGAATATTTCGTTTTTGGATTTGGTTTATATGAGTTCGTGTGTAGAAGAATATTCTGTTGTGTCTGGGGAGAGTCATTTTCTTTTTGTGCCTTATTATTTAACACACACACCGGTAAAATTTCCACTTATTTCTTATGGATCTTTTCGGTTTGAACGGCAGTTTTTCTAGCGGTGTCATATGAAATTGTCACCCATAATTACGACCCTAGTATCGATCTATTGCATTTCAATCTGTTTTAGGGTGAGGGGAAGGGTATTTTTTTGTCCACAAATGTAAATAAACCCAATCTGATTCTTAAACGAGGGACATATTCATACGACACAGGATGTTTTTTACCTCAATAGACGTCATTGATTGGTTGAAATTGCAGAAATTGAAGAAAGAAACAACAAATATTTTACAAACTATAGAATTTTCTCAATAAAGCCAAGAGAAAAAGATGTTTTATTTTGACACATTCTACCAGTATACGAAGTTTTAAAAGTGTTTAGTTACGTGGAAATTATTTTAAAAAACTGCCGGTCAAACGGAAAAGATCCCATATTTACACGTATTTATATGATTTTTCGTTTACGTGCTATTTTTTAAGAAACTTTTTCACTTTTAATTAGTGTTTTTAACAAGTTTTAATTAGCAAACGTGTTTCTCCCTCTCGCGGGGAATGAAGGAAATACATAACATATCAAGGGGAACAACTTCATGACGACTACAACGTTCAGCCCTGAGCGACTTCGGTCTAAACTCTGATCGGGGCACTGACCGATTCCATGCGACGAACGGTGAGTTTATAAAGATTTATTTAAACAATAAATCTGCAATAATGTGTGTAAATAATAGAATTGTTATTATGTGGAACCCTTCAGCGATTCAATGATTCTATAGAAGTAAAAACAACAATTTGAGAACGAAAGATGTTTGCTTCTGCCAGTCGTAGTTTTACTGACTTTTAACCACGGGATAATACGTCCAAAGTGAAATACTGATATTTTCGAAAAGACGCAATCTGAAACGATATAACGAGGCAGACTAATTTATATACCAGTTATTATCGCTTTTACTGCCCTAAATGTCAAATTCGTGTTGTTCTGACACTAGCGCTATAGGTATGTATACATAAGGCAGAAACGTTAGCGCGCCGGGCGAAATGCTTAGTGGTATTTCGTCTGTCGTTACGTTCTGAGTTCCAATTCCGCCGAGGTTGACTTTGCCTTTCATCCTTTCGGGGTCGATAAATTAAGTACCAGTTACGCACTGGGGTCGATGTAATCGACTTAATCCGTTTGTCTGTCCTTGTTTGTCCTCTCTATGTTTAGCCCCTTGAGGGTAGTAAAGAAATAGGTATTCCATAACCTACATAGTGGTGATGTTGGTGTTAGTAGTGAGCCACTGTTTTGAATCTGTCTTTTTCGAAATCTCCTCTTGTATCTGACACTGTTGTTTCTCTCTTTTATTTCAGAGACTATCACATGACATTGGCATCAAAGCATTGTTTCCATCAGAGAACATCGTCAATATTCATCACTTTTTGAAAACTGAAAGAAAATGTTATACAGAACAGATTGAAGAACTCCAAAGAATTCCAGTGAAATATTTCTTCTCAACTGAGATTGATAGCAACATTTCTCTTGTGAAATGTTTGGAATGTCTACAAGATTATTTTCTACTGAAATTAAACTTGGATAATTTTCAAAGGAATCTCAGAGTATTTTCAGACATCAAGAAGGATTACAGTTGATGGAAAGAGAACAGTAGCAATATGTTTTGTGGTGATTGAAGTAAGATAAGGGACAAACTGATTATATAAGGGAGTTGAAGAATATAATTTTATGCTCAAGAGATGTCACAAGAGAAACCACAATCAGCTTTTCAGTGTGATATCTGTAAACAGACTTTCAATCAGAAATGTAGTCTAACTACTCACAGGCGTATTCATACAGGAGAGAAGCCATTTCACTGTGATATTTGTGGTAAATCATTCAATCAGTTAATTGCCTTAACTGTACACAAACGTATTCATACAGGAGAGAAGCCATTTCATTGTGATGTCTGTGGAAAATCATTCTCTCAAGCAATTGCCTTAACTGTACACAAACGCGTTCACACAGGGGAGAAGCCTTACAGCTGTGACATCTGTGGTCAATCATTCTCTCAGGGAACTGCCTTAACAGTGCACAAGCGTGTTCATACAGGGGAAAAGCCATTTCGCTGTGATATCTGTGGTAATTCATTCACTGCAAGTAGTAATTTGGCCGTACATAAACGTATTCATACAGGAGAGAAGTCATTTGACTGTGACATTTGTGGTAATTCGTTCTTTCAAAGCTATCACTTGACTAAACACAAACGTACTCATACAGGAGAGAAACCATATCACTGTGACTTCTGTGGTAAATCATTCTCGCAAAGCTATCACTTGACTAAACACAAACGTATTCATACGGGGGAGAAGCCATTTCGCTGTAATATTTGTGACAAATCATTCTCTCAAAAGTGTAGCTTAACTAACCATTTGTCTATTCATACAAAAGTCTGACTCTGTCATTCTCAAAATTCATTGCATCTCTTAACCAACTGGTAATTATTTAATCGACCCCGAAAGGATGAAAGGCAAAGTCGACCTTGGTGGAATTTGAACTCAGAGCGTAGCGGCAGACGAAATACGGCTACGCATTTCACCCGGCGTGCTAACAATTCTGCCAGGTCTCTGCTTTATTATATTTACTATATGTACCTGCCATGGTCCATTGGGTCACAATCTCTCTCAATAAAGCCAAGAGAAAAAGGGAAGTGGGCGTAACTTCGGTATAGGTACCTGAAGTACCGGATACATTTCAAGAAAGGGTTGTTTTTTTTATATATTGGGGGGGGGGGTAGGGTTAGGTGGGGAGAAAAGGGTTTCTGTTATTTTCAGAAATGTAAACAAAGCCACTTCCGGTAATTATGGTACCTATACCGAAGGATCGCCACAACGGATCCCCATATCTCCTGGCCCCTTGTCATATATGTCTATCAATCTTCTATATCGTTGTGTGTTGACCCCTGAAACACTAAAGGAAATTCATAATAATTAAAGTTTTTCATGTCTTTTCAATTAATTTTGACAGGCGCAGGAGTGGCTGTGTGGTAAGTAGCTTGCTAACCAACCACATGGTTCCGGGTTCAGTCCCACTGCTTGGCATCTTGGGCAAGTGTCTTCTACTATAGCCCCAGGCCGACCAAAGCCTTGTGAGTAGATTTGGTAGACGGATACTGAAAGAAGCCTGTCGTATATATGTATATATATATATATGTGTGTGTGTGTGTGTGTTTGTGTGCCTGTGTTTGTCCCCCTAGCATTGCTTGACATCCGATGCTGGTGTGTTTACGTCCTCGTCACTTAGCGGTTCGGCATAAGAGACCGATAGAACAAGTACTGGGCTTACAAAGAATAAGTCCCGGGGTCGATTTGCTCGCCTAAAGGCGGTGCTCCAGCATGGCCGCAGTCAAATGACTGAAACAAGTAAAAGATTCTGTAGATAATTATGCACTTATTTCGCAAAATCGTAAGTGGTGGGCAGTTAGTGGTGCATTGGCACTTATTTCTAGCATAAGCGTATCCACGTGTTGTTTCATTCAGTGTAATGCTTTTCACAGATAGGACATACCTACACAAGAGGGCCCCACCTGATTTCTTTGTTTATAACTTTAGGGAAAACTGATATTTTGGCGTAAAATGTTCTAATAATGTGTTTCTCATGGTGTAGAACCCAACAATATTGGAATTTGTTGTGAAGACCAGCACCACAACTAATGCCAATGCCATTACCACTAACTCTACAACCAAAGAAACACCTCCACTACAACTGTTATGACTACCACCACAAAAACAAACAGTTAGAGATAAGCACAGCTCAAACTGCAAGTTATAAAAATAAACACTCACTCAGGCTGTGAAGAAATTCTTCTTTCCATATGTTTCTTATTGTCTTTCCAGGCACCAAATTCCCTGGACAGCCGATAGCAGAGTATTTTATGGCCCTATCTGCTGATAGTTCCCTAAAATAATATCTGTCCAGATAAACTGATGACAATAGTCCCAAAGGCAGAAACCAAATGTCTGTGAGGCAAAAGGTCGACACAGCACAACCGCAATTCCTAATGCTGCATCAAATGCCCGATGGGAAGATAGCTTTTGTGTGTGGCAGATGCATAGGTGCAATAGACACTGAAAATGTGCAGAAAACAGATTCCATCACATTTCAGGAGGGAAAACTAGAAGTAGTTGATCGCTTCTGTTACATCGTCATCATCATCATCATCGTTTGATGTCCACTTTCCATGCTAGCATGGGTTGGACAGTTCAACTGGGGTCTGGGAAGCCCGAAGACTGCACCAGGCTCCAGTCAGATCTGGCGGTGTTTCTACAGCTGGATGCACTTCCTCACACCAACCACTCCGTGAGTGTGGTGGGTGCTTTTTATGTGCCACCGACACAGGTGCCAGACGAGGCTGGCGAACGGCCACAATCAGATGGTGCATTTTACGTGCCACCGGCACGGGAGCCAGGCGAGGCTGGCACGGCCACAATCGGATGGTGTTTGTTACGTGCCACCAGCACGGAGGCCAGTCGATGCGGTGCTGGCTACGGCCAGGTTCGGATGGTTCTCTTATGTGCCACAAACTACAAATTCCATTGATGTTGATCGATTTCGATTTTGATTTGATTCTTTGATTTTCACTTGCCTCAACAGGTCTTCACAAGTAGAGTTATGTGTCCCAAGAAGGAAGGTATGCACAGGTGGACTGAGAAAGTCAGTAGTGTGGGTGGATGCTCTGAGAGTATAGCTACTGGAATAAGAATAGCCTGGGCAAAGTTCAGAGAGTTCCTACATAGGCTAGTAACAAAGGCCTGTCGCTCAGAGTGAAAGGTAAAGTGTATGACGCATGTGTGCAAACAGCCATGCTACACGGCAGTGAGATGTGTAGGATTGAAAGAAATGAAGCTAGTATGCACCGTTGGATGTGTAATGTCATTGTGCATATACAACAGAGTGTAAGTACCCTGAGAGAAAAGTTGGACATAAGAAACATCAGATGTGGTATGCAAGAGAGACGGCTGTGCTGGTATGGTCATGTGTTACACATGGATGAAATTCACTATGTGCATTTTTTTTTTGTCATATTCGTTTAGAGCAAGTTGTTTTACACATATTACAATATTTGGATCTTTTCGGCTTGAACGGCAGTTTTTAACATAATTTCTAGGTAACTAAAAAATTTTAAAACTTCGTATACTGGTAGAATGTGTTTATAAAACATCTTTTTCTCTTGGCTTTATTGAGAAAATTCTATAGTTTGTAAGATATTTGTTGTTGCTTTTTTCTTCAATTTCTGAAATTTCAACCAATCACTGACGTCTATTGAGGTGAAAACATTCTATGCCGTATGAATATGTCCCTCGTTTCAGAAACAGATTGGGTTTATTTACATCTGTGAACAAAAAAAGATACCCTTCCCCTCACCCCAACTAACCCTAACCCTAAAACAGATTGAAATGCAATAGATCGATACTAGGGTCATAATTATGGGTGACAATTTCATATGACACCGCTAGAAAAAACTGCTGTTCAAACCGACAGCTGTGTGAAGAAGTGTGAAACCCTAACAGTGGAGGCAACCTGTGAAAGAGGTAGACCTGGGATGAGGTGTTGAAGCATGAACTTTGAAAGTTGGAGCTCACAGAGGCAATGACAAGTGACCAAGACCTTTGGAGACATGTTGTGCTTAAGAATACCTGGCAAGTCAATTGGCCTATGCCAGTGTTACATAACTGGCCTATTTAAGAGTACTCTTCAGTTGTCAGGGAATATTCTGTGCTGAAATATTCTTGTGACCGATGCCAGTACCACTTGACTGGCAACCGTGGAACATAAAAAGCTCCATTCAAGCGTGGTTGGTGCCAGTGCCAATGCTGGTGGCACGTAAAATATACCACACAAGTGTAGTCAATGCCAGTGCTGCCTGACCGGCTCCCAAGCAGATCATCATCATCGTTTAGCATCCGCTTTCCATGCTAGCATGGGTTGGACAGTTCCACTGGGGTCTGGGAAGCCAAGAAGGCTGCACCAGGCCCAGTCTGATCTGGCAGTGTTTCTACAGCTGGATGCCCTTCCTAACGCCAACCACTCTGAGAGTGTAGTGGGTGCTTTTTACGTGCCACTGGCACAGGTGCCAGACGAATCTGGCAAACGGCCACGATTGGGACATGTAAAAAGCACCATTCGAGTATTGTCGATGCCAGTGCTACCTGACAGCATGCAAAGCAGGTGTTAAGCAATGATGATGATGATGATGGTGAAGGAGGAAGAAGAGAAGAAGAAGAAGAAGAAGCGAAATTTGGTGAAATATTGTAAATAAATGTTAATTATTTTATGCAATATTGAAATACCTTTTAGCAACTTTTATTATAAGGAAAATGGACATTACGATATATGTCAATATGTGCCTTATGAATATGTTTGACCTGGGAGGCCCACCAGTATATACATATATATATATATTTACACCCACACCCACTCATATTAGGTTGTCCCAAAAGTTCGTAAACACTTGCAAAAATTGAATTTTAACTCGCCAAGTACTAACAAAAACAGCAAAAATTATTCCTCAATATAAAGACCATTATTTTCCAAGACTTTCTACGAACTTTTGGGACAACCTTATATATATGTACATATACATGTTTTGAGAGGCACAGTCTTTAAAATCCCATTGGTATTCTAAAACCAACATAGTGGTGATGTTGGCTTTAGTACTGATCTATTGTTTTGAATCTCTCTTTTTCGAAATGACCTCTTACATCTGACACTGTTGTTTCTCTCTTTTATTTCAGAGACTATCACATGACATTGGCACCAAAGCATTGTTTCCATCAGAGAACATCGTCAATATTCATCACTTTTTGAAAACTAAAAGAAAATGTTGTACAGAACAGATTGAAGAACTCCAAAGAATTCCATTGAAATATTTCTTCTCGGCTGAGATTGATAGAAACATTTCTCTTGTGAAATATTTGGAATGTCTACAAGATTATTTTGTACTGAAATTAAACTTGGATAATTTTAAAAGGAATCTCAGAGTATTTTCAGACATCAAGAAGGATTACAGTTGATGGAAAGAAAGCAGTAGCAATATTTATTAGGAATAATCTGTAAGACAAGAACAAAAACTGTATCCACATGTGTTGTGGTGATTGAAGTAAGATAAGGGACAAACGGATTATATAGGATTAGTTGAAGAGGACATTTTTATTCTGAAGAGATGTCACAAGAGAAACCACAATCAGCTTTTCAATGTGATATCTGTAAAAAGACTTTCACTCAGAAATGTAATCTAAATACTCACAGGCGTATTCATACAGGCGAGAAGCCATATCATTGTGATATTTGTGGCAAATCATTCACTCAATTATCTGGCTTCACTGCACACAAACGTATTCACACAGGAGAGAAGCCATATCACTGTGATGTCTGTGGCGAATCATTCTCACGAGTGTATAGCTTAACAGTTCACAAACGTAATCACACAGGAGAGAAGCCATTTCACTGTAATATTTGTGGTAAATCCTTCTCTCATGGGAATGTCTTAACTGCACACAAACGTAGTCATACAGGGGAGAAGCCATTTCAATGTGATATTTGTGGTAATTCATTCTCTCAGATAACTGCCTTAACTGTACACAGACGTATTCATACAAGGGAGAAGCCATTTCACTGTGATATCTGTGGCAAATCATTCTCTCAATTATCCGGCTTAACTGAACACAAGCGTATTCATACAGGGGAGAAGCCATTTCACTGTGATATTTGTGACAAATCATTCTCTCGGGGAACTGACTTAACTGTTCATGAACGTATTCACACAGGCGAGACACCATTTCAGTGTGATATCTGTGACAAATCGTTCTCACAGATATCCAGCTTAACTGTACACAAACGTATTCACACAGGGGAGAAGCCATATCACTGTGATATCTGTGGCAAAACATTCTCTGCAAGCTCTAACTTAACTAGACACAAACGTATTCATAGAGGAGAGAAGCCATTTAACTAACATCTGTGGTTAATATTCCCTCGAAGAAGACAAGTAACTGCACACAAACATTCTTGTACTGGAGAGTAGCCATATCATGTTGTTATCTGTTTGCTGGGATATGAAAGGTTTAGTCCACTTTGAAGTTTGAAACCCAAACCAAATGATAACAAAGGAGATCTACTGTGAGCAGCTTCTGTAACCCGACTTCCTACACAACCGCTTAGCCTGGATGCGCTTTCATCCATCCGCTGATGGTCTCGGTGTTAGGGGTTGACCTGCTTTCTCTTCTGCGGGTCTTATGAATAGCAAAGGACCATGTTTGGACTTCTCCCACTACACTGGGACGAAGACCACTTCACTCAACAAACGAACAAACAAACACCTTCAGTATTCGCTGCCAGTATTGGAAGATAAATGACCATCTTTGGTTTCAAGACGAAAGGTTTTCTTCCATCAGGATGATGCTTGGCCACACAGAGTGCGTATGATATATTGCAATGGCTGGAGCAGTTTTAATAAGAAACGATGCCCCAACTACCATATTCACCAGACATTGCTAATTATGGTTTATTTCACAGAGAAGACATGAATTCTGTAAACAATGTCAGAACGTTAATGGAGGAGTATTTTTTCGTCAGGGACAAGTGAATTTTGGAAGACGGGGCCCAGCAATTCTATCAGATAGATGGAAGAGCATTGTAGAAAGTGAAAGAGAATATATTTTCAATTAAGAAAGAACTTTGTTTATCTTAATTTTGAAAATAAAGAAGTATAAAAAAACTGCATTATTAATGGGATGACCCAATATATATGTATAAGTGTAATATATTATAAAAGTATACATCCCCCCTCTTACCTCTTTTCTCTGCTACTTAAGAAAATAATATAAGAAAACAAACAAAAAACGTCAAATATTTATATATTTTAATAGGAATGCATCCTGGCGTTGCCAGGGTGTTATACCTGTTTTTTTTGCAAATAAATTAATGAAAATTTAACAAAATTCCAAGTGGTTGTCATAAATTGATCAACGTTCTGCGACAGTCATATTTTGTAGCTTTCAGTAGGAGTGGCTGTGTGGTAAGTAGCTTGCTTATGAACCACATGGTTCCGGGTTCAGTTTCACTGTGTGGCACCTTGGGTGTCTTCTACTATGGCCTCGGGCCGACCTAAGCCTTGTGAGTGGATTTGGTAGACGGACGCTGAAAGAAGCCTGTCGTATATATATATATATATATATATATATATATATGCGTGTGTGTCTGTGTTTGTCCCCCTAGCATTGCTTGACAACCGATGTTGGTGTGTTTATGTCCTCGTATCTTAGTTTTGCACAGCTTTCTGGGGCAATGGACACGGCAACCACTGTGGATTGTCGTGTGATTGAACTTGCAGTGAGTGCAATGGTGCATTTGTGTTGCGTTGTGCTGCGTAGGAATGGGTAATGTGAGGTTCAGGCGTATCAGTGTCTGAATGCCCACTCAAGTCAGTCAACTGAGACTGTCTATCCGGAACCCTTAATGTCAATGGTGAAATATCTATCATTATAAGAGAGGACACGATAAGGTTCTGAATAGGGGGAGTGAGAGGACTTCTCATAGAGTCATTGCGTTTAAAAACATGAGTCCACAATGTACTATTCTTCGGGACGGAGGATTTGATTGCTTGATGTTGAGTGTTCACGAGAGGTAATACTTGAAAGCAGGAACGCAAAAGATTGACAAAGATTAGGGTCCTGTGAATCCAAATCGACAGGGACAAGCATCTCTCCTGGCAAAGACAAAGGAGCACCATAAAGCAGTTCAACTGGAGAGAAACCAAGATCCTCCTTAACTGGAGTTAAGCATCTCGAAAGAGTCCAGAAGCTGGCTACCTGCATGGTTCTTGGTCTCAAAAATTTGTCCTATGAAGAAAGGCTGAGGACGCTCGACCTTTGTTCTCTTGATAAACGCCGCCGCCGTGGTGATCTCATTCTCGCCCACAGCATCATAAGCGGAAAGTGTAACCTCTCGAAAGAGCTGTTCTTCACTCCTGCTCCAGAGCGTCGGCTGCGGGGTCATTCCGAAAAGCTCTATCTGCGACGATTTCATCTCAATCGAAGGAGAGGGGCTTTCTCCGTCCGGGTTGCGGATCCGTGGAATAAGCTGCCAGACGAGATAGTGAAGATACCGACAACCGCTCGGTTGAAAGCCTCCCTTGACCTCAAGTGGCCTGAACTCTTTTTACATGAACACCCTGTACATAACTCCATGTCCCCCTACATGGCCTTGCTATTTGCTTTTGAGCCAAATTAACTAACTAACTAACTACTGAGGAGGACAAAGGGAAGATACTCAGTCTAATGCTGAGTGCTGCTACATTTTCAGTCACGTGCGAATACATTTACGGTTATAAAGCTGGCCTTTGTGCCGATGGCACGTTAAACACACCATTCCACGTCGCCTTACTAGCACTTGTGCTGGTGGCATGTGAGACATTCGTGCGAGGTCGTCGCCAGTGCCGCTGGACTGGCTCCTGTGTAGGTGGCACGTAAAAAGCGCCATTTGGGCGTGGCCGTTGCCAGTACCACCAAACTGGTCCTCGTGTTGGTGGCACGTAAAAGCACCCACTACACTTTTGGAGTGGTTGGCATTAGGAAGGGCATCCAGCCGTAGAAACCCTGCCAGATCAGATTGGATCCTGGTGCAGGCAGTCCTCAGTCAAATCGTCCAACCCATGCCAGCAAAAGAAAGCGGACGTTAAATAATGATGATGATGATGATTTCTATTTATGGTTATATAAAGCAAAGACTTCTAGAACCAATTTTGACAGTATAAACTGGAATAAAACTGGATATAAACAGAACATCACAACTCTGTATGTTGTAAAGGCTTTCAAAAGGGCTAGAAATAGAGAATGTGGTCGGAAAAAGAACCATGATAAGTATGATCAGAGTGAAGGCTTTACAAATTACTGTTAAGACCACAGGACTAAATTGTGATTTATTTGAGAAAAGATGTTAAAGTGTTGCAATGAATTTTCATGCTAACATAGTCACACTTTTGTATGGATAGCCATATGTTTAGTTAAGTTTGAGTTTTGAGAGAATGATTTACCACAGAAATCACAGTGAAATGGCTTCTCTCCTGTGTGAATACGTTTATGATGAATTATTTGGAAACTTTGAGAGAATGAGCTACCACAGATATCACATCGAAATGGCTTCTCTCCTGTATGAGTACGTTTATGATTAATCAAGACATGTCTGTAGGAGAATGATTTACCACAGATATCACAGTGAAATGGTTTTTCCCCTGTATGAGTTCGTTTGTGATCAATTAAGCTAGTATTGTAAGGGAATGATTTATCACAGACATCACACTGATAGGGTTTCTCTCCTGTATGAATACGCTTGTGTGTAATGAAGGTACTGTTTGCAGAGAATGATTTACCACAGATTTCACAGTGAAATGGCCTCTCTCCTGTGTGAATACGTTTGTGAGTAGTTAAGCTGCTACTCAGGGAGAACGATCTGCCACAGATATCACAGCGAAAGGGTTTTTCTCCTGAATGAATACGACTATGATTAATGAAGCCATTATTAAAAGAGAATGATTTACCACAAATATCGCAGTGAAATGGCTTTTCTCTTGCATGAATACGTTTATGTACTGTTAGATAACTACTTCCAGAGAATGATTTACCACAGACCTCACAATGATATGGCTTCTCTCCTGTATGAATTCGTTTGTGTACAGTTAAATCACTACTATAAGAGAATGATTTACCACAGATATCACAATGATATGGCTTCTCCCCTGTATGAATACGTTTGTGTACAGTTAAGGCAGTTACCTGAGAGAATGTTTTGCCACAAACATCACAGTGATATGGCTTCTCCCCTGTATGAATATGTCTGTGAACAGCTAAATGGCTATTTCGAGGGAATGATTTACCACAGATATCACACTGAAATGGCTTCTCTCCTGTATGAATACGCCTGTGAGTGGTCAAATTACATTTCTGAGTGAAAATCTTTTCACAGATATCACACTGAAAAGCTGATTGTGGTTTCTCTTGTGACATCTCTTCAGAATAAAAATGTCCTCTTCAACTAATCCTATATAATCCGTTTGTCCCTTATCTTACTTCAATCACCACAACACATGTGGACACAGTTTTTGTTCTTGTCCTACAGATTATTCCTAATAAATATTGCTACTGCTTTCTTTCCATCAACTGTAATCCTTCTTGGTGTCTGAAAATACTCTGAGATTCCTTTTAAAATTATCCAAGTTTAATTTCAGTACAAAATAGTCTTGTAGACATTTCAAAAATTTCACAAGAGAAATGTTTCTATCAATCTCAGCCGAGAAGAAATATTTCACTGGAATTCTTTGGAGTTCTTCAATCTGTTCTGTATAACATTTTCTTTCAGTTTTCAAAAAGTGATGAATATTGACGATGTTCTCTGATGGAAACAATGCTTTGGTGCCAATGTCCAGTGATAGTCTCTGAAATAAAAGAGAGAAACAACAGTGTCAGATGTAAGAGGTCATTTCGAAAAAGAGAGATTCAAAACAATAGATCAGTACTAAAGCCAACATCACCACTATGTTGGTTGTGGAATACCAATGGGATTTTAAAGACATACTGCACATGGATCCACCTTACTAACACTTCTCTTTCCACCCCGCTCCCCATCACCTTTGTCTTCCTAAAGTTTACCTTCAAACCCTTGCTTTCAAACGCTTCCTTCTATTTCCAAAACTTCTCCCTCAATCCCTTTATTGTCTCACTCATCAGAACCAGGTCATCCACACACAGTATCTCCATTATCAATCCCTCTCTTGCACCCACCAACACCACATCAACCACAGTTTCAAACAACAATGGTGACAATTCAGATCCCCGGTGCACACCAACTTTCACTGCAAATGCCTCTGACAGCCCTGATCCAATTCTAACTCTGGTCTTTACCCCTTCGTACAAACTCATCACTACTCTCTCTATTAACTCTTGTACACCTCTCTTCCTCAATGCCCAGTTAATCACCTTCCTTGGAACCCTATCAATGCCTTCTCCTGATCAACGATGCACATATGCAACACCTTCTTATATCGGCATTCCTCTTACAATGAACACTGCATCTATTTTCGGGTCACTCCGAAAAGCTCTATCTGTGACGATTTCATCTCAATCGAAGGAGAGGGGCTTTCTCTGTCTGGGTTGCGGATCCGTGGAATAAGCTGCCGGACGAGATGGTGAAGATGCCGACGACCCCTCAGTTCAAAGTCTCCCTTGACCACAAGTGACCTGAATTCTTTACATGAACACCACCCTGTACGTAACTACATGGCCTTGCTTTTTGAGCCAAAAAATTAATTAACTATTGTCCTCTTTCCTGGCATAAAACCAAATTGCATCATGTCCACATCCACCTCCTTCCAAATTCTCCTCTCCAACACCCTTTCCACAATCTTCATTGCATGCTCCAATAACTTCACCCCCCTATATGCCCCACAACTTCCCCTTGAAAATCGGTTCCACCACACTTAGTGCCCAATCATCAGCTTTTGGAAATTCACTATGTGCATTTTTTTTTTGTCATATTCGTTTAGAGCAAGTTGTTTTACACATATTACAATATTCGGATCTTTTCCGTTTGACCGGCAGTTTTTTAAAATACTTTCCACGTAACTAAACACTTTTAAACTTCGTACACTGGTAGAATGTGTTTATAAAACAACTTTTTCTCTTGGCTTTATTGAGAAAATTCTATAGTTTGTAAGATATTTGTTGGGTTTTTTTCTTCAATTTCTGAAATTTCAAGCAATCAATGACGTCTATTGAGGTAAAAAAAAACAAAAACATTCTGTGCCGTATGAATATGTCCCTCGTTTAAGAAACAGATTGGGTTTATTTACATTTGTGAAGAAAAAAAGATACCCTTCCCCTCACCCCAACTAACCCTAACCCTAAAACAGATTAAAATGCAATAGATCGATACTAGGGTCATAATTATGGGTGACAATTTCGTATGATACCGCTAGAAAAAACTGCCGTTCAAACCGAAAAGATCCAGAAATTCTAGCCCGAACGTGTATGCTTACGCTCCTCATATATCTGGCCAGAATCTACGGAAACCAGACATTAACTCTCGATGAACGACAAAGAAAGAGAAAGTTCAATTTTCCGGCTTCATGACAGTTTCCGCTCACGACTTCACCATTCACAGACAGACAGATATTTTATACATAGACTCATAGTGCCCGATTAACAAGAATTTAGCATTTTGGGCAGTAAAAGCGATAATACCCTGGTACATAAAATAACTTATCCCGCTTTTATATCGTTTCACCATAAATTATGTGATTTCCCTTGAATAGAATTACTGGATCGTAGAAAGGGTTCCACGTAATAACAATTCTATTATTTACAAACGTAATTACAGATTTAATATTATTCAAGTAAATCTTCGCCGACTTACCGTTCCTCACACGGAATCAGGGAATAACCGATTAAGCAATTATAACGAACTCGTTAATTGATGTCCGTTGTACTCCGTACGAAGTTGTTCCCCCTTTATATCTCGTGTATTTCTTTAATTCTCCGATAGAGGGAGAAGCGGGGTTGCTAATTAAAACTTATTAAACACTCTAATTAAAAGTGAAAAAGGTATCTAAAACGAAAAATAACATAAATACGTGTAAATACGAAATGATTTGGATCTTTTCCTTTTGAACGGCAGTTTTCAACACAATTTTTAGTTAACTAAACAATTTGAAACTTCGTTTACTGATAGAATGTGTCAAAATAAAACATTTTTTTTCTTGGCTTTCTTGAGAAAATTGTAATTTGTTTGTTTAACGTAGTTTAATTTTTCGAATTTTAACCAATCAATTGCCTCTATTGAACTAAAATCATTTGCCGCGTCTGAAACTAATTGGTTAAAATTCGAAAAATTAAACTTACAAATTACAATTTTCTCAAGAAATCCAAGAGAAAAAATGTTTTATTTTGACACATTCTACTAGTATACGAAGTTTAAAAGCGTTTAGTTAACTAGAAATTGTGTTGAAATAATTTCCACGTAACTAGGGTGGGGGAAAGGGTGTATAAACACATTCTACCAGTATACAAAGTTTAAAAGTATTTACGGAGATGTACTCGCATAGCAAGTGATTTGATTTGAGATCGTGTGCTGGAACGAAAACAATTGCAGCGTGGAAGGTGTTTGTAAGCCATTTAAGAAACAAACAAAAGCCGTTCGATTCACTTCAACATTTAAGTTTAATTTGTCAAAATATTTTCGTCGCTAAAATCCGCGACCTGCAGCATGGATTTTTGTCAGTGAACAGGTCGCGGATTTTAGCAACGAAAATATTTTGACAAATTAAACTTAAATGTTGAAGTGAATCGAACGGCTTTTGTGTGTTTCTTAAATGGCTTACAAACACCTTCCACGCTGCAATTGTTAAAAGTATTTAGTTACGTGGGAATTATTTAAAAAAAAACTGCCGTTCAAACCGAAAAGATCCGAAATTATTAACCCTCATTACCGGTATTTTTGTAGGCGGGGTAAAAACTGCCATCTACACCGAGCACTTGTCTTTCAGAGCAACCCTAATTATAAACCAGGTTGTGTGTTACTGTACATGTCTGTTTCATTTGTGGGTGTGTGACCTACTTGGGATCGTTGTTCTACCACTTCTACCTCCGCTGCGGCGGTCTAAAACAGGTCGTGGAATTCTTTGTCCTCTACCAAGCAAAGGAGAAAAGGAAATGGATTTTAATTGCCGACTAAATGAACGAATAACTCCTTCATTTGCCCTTCTGCCCTTATCAGTTCAACATCCTAACCAAATGTACGTATTTATTTGGAATATTTATCTCAGCATGAAATATGCATTTTCTTTTTAAATCGTTTGTGCTAAGTAATCCCGATATATCTGAATAAAATAAAATATTCTGACTTCTCGCTCATATAAATGCACACGTATACACTCTTAAACGTACGGGGATTTTTTAAATTAACCATAAAGGTCTTACATAGAGGAGACATTACAATACATTGGGCACACAAAACACCACAAAAACAATAAGGGTGAAAATGAGTCATCAACCGGGGCGGTCCACATCATTTACTTACCCTCTTACCTAATAGAAATAAACTCTACACAGTCCTCCAATATTATCCCCGTATCGTCTCTCAAGTTCCTTTTTCACTTTCCTAATTTTCAATTAATCAAATCTAATCGTTCTTAGGTTCATTTTGCAGTTCCTTTCACTTGGTATTTCGATGGTACAACACACATAAACGTATGGAGCGCACACACACACATATATTCACAAATATACATACATTAACTTACCATCACACACACACACACACACACACGTACATCCGTGCACTTAGGCATGTGTGAACACAAACGTTTACAGATCGCACCGACATATTATTCAAAGCAGGCCCACACCTGCTTAAATTGGAACTCCCACACATTAAGCCATCTTTTTTTTTATATGGAAAGTAAAGAACACAAGAAATCTTGGTGTATTTTGTAAAGATGTGTTTAATTAATATTTCTATATTTTAAATGAATGTCATTTCTGTTCTGAAGGTATGAACACGCGCACACAAAGAAATAAAAATAGAGAGAAAACGGGGGGGAAATTACATTTTAATCATGAAAGATGCGATGAAATAGGAATGCTTAAGACTTTTTTTGGAAATTTTATTTCAAAATTAGAATTGTTTTAAAGCACGAAATTCGATAAAAATGATGATAAAAAAAGTTTGCGAATTAAACGTAACTTATGGAGGGAGACTCATAAAGTTGGTTTTTAACAGGTTTTGCCAGGATTTTTCAAATTTCTTTTTTGCACCTACGCACTTAGAAATTTATGGATGAAGGTGACTTATTCAAAATTAAAAAAAAAAAAATTTTTTTAATCTATAATTTTTCAAACGTTGATACCTGTCTTAATTAACAAAAGTGAGGAGAAAATCTGTGAAATGGTGATGGCTACCGAGATGGTACGAGGTGAAAAGGGGGCGACGTTTATAAGAATTATGGATTAAAAAGTTTTTCCTTTTTCCCATATTGTGAAACAGATGCAATTGGACATTTTTTGGAGGAAAAGGGGCGGAATTCTGCTTTAGGTGTGCCGTATTTTCTTTGAAAATTGCAAAAAAATAAAAGTTATTAGCATTTATGGCGAAAAACAGTTGAAGTTTCGGATCTGCATTTGTACATGAGTTCGATTTGGTTTTTCCAACTTCCTTCCTTATCCGAACCGATTTTGGACAATTTCCTGGTACACTTAAAGGCACCACATAAAAATTTAAAAAAACGATGGGAGAATACTTTTATGAATATAGGGCAATATTTGTGGTCGTGTGTTTAACCCCGGCGTCAAAAAATAGTTGGAAAAAATCCCAAGCGTCCTCATTCGAAACTTAACGGTTAAATCACAATTAAAAAAATTTTTTTGCAGTCATATGAATTCCCCTCTGTAGAAAATAAATTCGCAAGAATTCCCATGTATTTAAAAAACTAAGTGCGCGCCTTGTTTTTGTTTCTTTTGTATCCCCCTTGGGGTACTGTTTAAGAAGCGCGATCCCGGTGCGCGTACTCGTGTATCCGCGCTAGCTAGTCGTGACTACTCGATCCTTACTTTGTTTTTGTATTTTATTTACTTTGTTTAAAAAAAAATTATTTGTTTTGTGTTTTATTTACTTTGTTAGGTAGTCGTTGTAGGATCGACTAGTCACGACTAACTAGCGCGGATACGCGAGTGCGCGCACCGGGACAACACTTCTTCAGTAGACTTCAACGTACCTTTCAAGAAACACACAAAAGCCGTTCGATTCACTTCAACATTTAAGTTTAATTTGTCAAAATATTTTTGTCAGTGAACGAACAGGTCGCGGTCTTAAAGCGACGAAAATATTTTGACAAATTAAACTTAAATGTTGAAGTGAATCGAACGGCTTTTGTGTGTTTCTTAAATGGCTTACAAACACCTTCCACGCTGCAATTGTTTTCGTTCCAGCACACGATCTCAGATCAAATCACTTGCTATGCGAGTACATCTCCGTAAATGTACCTTTCACACTTAAAATAATAATAATTAATTCTTTTTATTGGCCACAAGGGCTGACACACATGATTAGTAAACATAAAGGGACAAAACAAGACGAAAGGTTACAAAGGGTTTTGTCCATTTTTGAAAAAATCCGAGTAAAAACTGTTTAAAAACGAAAGATTATAACAATGAAAAAAACTCCCAATGGGGGGGGGGCTTCGAAAGGTTCCTGGTGGAAAAAACCCATAAAAGCCAACGGGAGCCTGGTCAAAAGGGGGGGGGGGGTAGAGAGCCCCTTTCTCCTTTAATAAAACCTTTTTCAATCACAGGCGAAACCTGAGAATTGGTCCATTTTATTATAAAACGGCGGAGGTAAAGAATACACCATTTCGTTCCGGGACTTTTTTCCCCCCAACCTTGACCGAAATCACACTGTATTGGCACCTCCATTAGTAGCACACGATCTCAGATCAGGTCACTTGCTATGCGAGTACATCTCCGTAAATGTACCTTTCACACTTAAAAATAAAAATAATAATAATAATAACAATAATAAAACGGCGGAGGTAAAGAATACCTACACCCATTTCGTTCCGGGACTTTTTTTCCTCCAACCTTCACCGAAATCACACTGTATTGGCACCTCCATTAGTAGCACACGATCTCAGATCAGGTCACTTGCTATGCGAGTACATCTCCGTAAATGTACCTTTCATACTTAAAAATAAAAATAATAATAATAATAACAATAATAAAACGGCGGAGGTAAAGAATACCTACACCCATTTCGTTCCGGGACTTTTTTTCCTCCAACCTTCACCGAAATCACACTGTATTGGCACCTCCATTAGTAGCACACGATCTCAGATCAGGTCACTTGCTATGCGAGTACATCTCCGTAAATGTACCTTTCACACTAAAAAAAAATAAAATAATAATAATAATAATAAAACGGCGGAGGTAAAGAATACCTACACCCGTTTCGTTTCGGGACTTTTTTCCCCCCAACCTTGACCGAAATCACACTGTATTCGCATCTCCATTAGTAAAGAGATCCGTTATTCAGTGTCCTTCACGTGTGGTCGTCTACGAAGCCAAGAGCAGAATCGCGGTGCAAGGCCAATGGTAAGCATTATGACCAGCCAGAACCAACGATTGCAGTAATATTTATATATATATATATAATTTCAACAATTGAGGGTAAAATTAATTAATTATTAATCAATTTCACCAAGTATTCAGTATGTAAAGGGACCATTTAAGGCGAATTCAAAATATTACATTATATAAAAGGGCTTAGTAAAATAACTCAAATAACCTTTGCATTTGATTTTTTAATGTCTTTACCCCCATACCTTCGTGAGTTGGTTTGAGCAAACACTATCTGAGAGAGATCTTCTTTAAGTATTGGAAATAGCTAAAAAAATTTTTTTTAGCTGCTATTTCTAATGAGTTCAGTATGTGGCAAAGTAATTTATTTTACTAAGCCCTTTTATATAATATATATATATATATATATATGTGTGTATATATGTATATATATGCTACTGTTGAACTATCAGATCGCTCAGGACGTTTCAGCAAGGTAGTATATATACTATTACATATTTGGTACTACTAGCGAACAGTGGTCCCGGTGCGGGGGGGGGGGGTGTCAAACTAAAGCGTTTGACCCGGTCAAAAAAAGCAAAAAAAAAAAAAAATAGTGTAGTAGGTGTAAAACTCTTTTACTCTTTTACTTGTTTCAGTCATTTTTCACTGCGGCCATGTTGGAGCACCGCCTTTTAGTCGAGCAAATCGACCCCGGGACTTATTCTTTTTGTAAGCCCAGTACTTATTCTATCGGTCTCCTTTTGCCGAACCGCTAAGTGACGGGGACGTAAACACACCAGCATCGGTTGTCAAGCAATGCTAGGGGGACAAACACATACATACATATATACGACGGGCTTCTTTCAGTTTCCGTCTACCAAATCCACTCAGAAGGCATTGGTTGGCCCGGGGCTATAGTAGAAGACACTTGCCTGAGGTGCCACGCAGTGGAACCGAACTCTAAACGAACATGATGAAAAAAATGCGCGCTCGCGAAAGGGGGTTGGGAGAGAGGCCTCGGAAATTTCACATCTTCAGTCCACGGCCTTTAAACTAAGAAAAAAAAATAGTGTAATTGGTGTAAAACTACTTGTTCTAAACGAGTATCAAGGACACACACACAGAATCATAAACTCGGTATCTTGTTGTAGAAAAGATAGATGGTTACTCAACCAGAGAGAGAAAGACGAAGAATGAGGACAGAAATAGGTGTTCCGCTGTAAAGGATATTCATGGTTACCCAACCTGAGGGGAGTGCAGCCATTAATCCAGACCCTTTTTTTTTTCTTTCTGTTTTCTCTCCTCATTTCTTACTGTGGAAGATCATAGACTTGAAACATATAGGCACAGGAGTGGCTGTGTGGTAAGTAGCTTGCTTACCAACCACATACTTCCGGGTTCTGTCCCACTGCGTGGCACCTTGGGCAAGTGTCTTCTGCTATAGCCTCGGGCCGACCAAAGCCTTGTGAGTAGATTTGGTAGACGGAAACTGAAAGAAGCCTGTCGTATATATGTACATATATATATATATGTATGTGTGTGTCTGTGTTTGTCTCCCCAACATCGCTTGACAACCGATGCTGGTGTGTTTATGTCCCCGTCACTTAGCAGTTCGGTAAAAGAGACCGATAGAATAAGTACTGGGCTTACAAAAGAATAAGTTCTGGGGTCGATTTGCTCGACTAAAGGCGGTGCTCCAGCATGGCCGCAGTCAAATGACTGAAACAAGTAAAAGAGTAAAGAGATCAACGACTCTTCTGTTTTTTCCTGAGCATCAAACTAAGACCCCTTTTTTGCTGGTCCCTTATTTGTCTCTGTCATTTGTTGTTTTTTGCAATTTTGAACCCCCCACACACACAATGTGATATTGGTCTTACACCTTCATATCTTTTCTCTTTTCTTTCTTTGCAGTTATGCTGAGTGGTGCACACCTGCCTGTGCTGGACAAACCTTCTTTTCATCAGAACGTCTGCAAATCTTCATTGAAGCTCCTTGTTGTTTTAGCTTACACAGTTTCCGTTAACTATATTTTTCAATATGAATGTTAATTGCGGGTGGAGCCAGCCAGCCAGTCAAAGGTATTCTTGTGATAAGTAGAAAATATATCAGCAATGAATATTTTTCTGCAAATCCCATGATATCTAAGAGAAGACACTTATGATGATATATATATCCATCGTGTAGAAGACCCAGTCAACAGCAGACTTTCTTCTGGTGAGTTGAAATCTGTATTGTCATTGAATATTTTCCTGCAGACGTAAACAGAAGTCTGTGGCATCTGAGGCAAGAAACTGATAACAGATTAACTCACAGACATTTGTCAGCTTTTTAAGAATCATTCAAGAATGATGGAGAACGTTGTTAGTCATTTGGACGCTTGTAACACAATTGTTTTGAACGATACGGATACAGTTAGAGAAACGGACGGAGATGAGAAAGCCGGAGTGATAACTGTTCCTGAATTTCAATGTGAGATTTGTAGGAAGACATTCTCTACAGAATATGAAGTCATTCTTCACAAAGAAATCCACAGTAAGAAAAAACTGTTTCATTGTGACGTATGTGGGAAGTATTTTGTCTATTTTAGCTATTTGAGAAATCACCAAAGGACCCACACTGGGGAAAGACCTCATCATTGCGATATCTGTGGGAAATCTTTTCTCAGCAGTAGTCACTTAAAGACACACACAAGGGTACATTCTGGAGACAAACCGTTCCACTGTGAACAGTGTGGGAAGAGTTTCGTGTCCAACAGTAACTTAACAGCACACAGAAGGGTTCACACTGGAGAAAAACCATTTTACTGTGAAATTTGTGGGAAATTTTTCTCTGTGAATTCCAGTCTCATCGTTCACAAAAGAATCATACAGGAGAGAGACCCTACCATTGTGATGTGTGCGGAAAATCGTTTGCGTCGAATTGTGATTTAAGGAAGCATAACAGGATTCATACAGGGGAAAAACCGTTTGGTTGTGAAGAATGTGGAAAAGCTTTCATTTGTAAAAGTGACTTAACAAAGCATACAAGGATACACAGTGGAATACGGCCGTTCCAGTGTGAAATCTGCGGAAAATCATTCTGTGATAAATCTAGTCTCGTCGTCCACAATATAACGCATACCGGGGAAAAGCTATTTTATTGTGAAATATGTGAGAAATCGTTTGTTAACAATTCATATCTGGTCATTCACATCCGTCGTCACACTGGAGAAAGACCGTTCCATTGCGACTTGTGTGTCAGATCCTTCATCTCTAACAGTGAATTGACAAAACATAAATTGCTTCACACTGGGATTAAACCATTCGGCTGTGAAATCTGTGGCAAGTTTTTTGTCAATAAAAGCGTGTTGACAAAACACAGGAGGATCCACTCTGAAGAGAGACCGTTTCACTGTCAGATCTGCGGGAAGTCGTTCCGTAATAATCCTCACCTTGAAGTTCACAAACGTAGCCACACGGGAGAGAAACCGTATTACTGTGAGATCTGCGGGAAGTCTTTTATCACGAATAGTTATCTCACTACACACAAGCGGATTCACACTGGCGAAAAACCGTTCCATTGTGAAGTTTGCGGTCAGTCATTTGTGACCAACGGTCTCCTGAAGACCCATAAAATGAAACACACGGGGGAGCGACGGTTCCACTGTGACATCTGTGGGAAGCCGTTTGTAAACAATTCTCATCTTTTAGTTCACAAACGTAGCCACACCGGGGAGAAACCGTTCCATTGTGATATTTGTAGAAAGTCGTTTGTTGATAATAGTGTCCTAACGAGGCACATGAGGATCCACAACGGCCAGAAGCCGTTCCACTGCGAGGTGTGCGGCAAGTCTTTCGTTTCTAAAAGTTATTTAACAACGCATATGATCAGTCACAGTGGGGTGAAATCGTGCCACTGCGAGATATGCGGGAAATCTTTTGTCTACAACAGTTCCTTAACGACCCACAGAAAGATCCACACAGGGGAAAAACTCTATTGCTGTGACATTTGCGGGAAGGCTTTTATCACAAACAGTCACTTGAAAAGACACAAGCGAATACACACGGGAGGGCAGCCGGTTCCTTGCGAAACGTGACAGTTCTGAGACGATTGGACCTTCTTGGGGTCATTTAATCCTTTAGCATCCAGATTCTTCTGTCAAATGTAAAGCTTATTTATTCACACCCTGTGAAATTAATCTTGCATCATTTCATGGCTTTGAGATTTCAAGTGGCGTTTAGTCAAACGTGTGTATATATATATATATATATATACATATATATATATATACATATATATATATATATTGCCCTTGTGGGCAATAAAGAAATATATATATATATATATATATGTTTCTACGGCTGGATGCCTATATATATATATATATATATATATATAGGCATCCAGCCGTAGAAACATTGCCAGATCAGACTGGGCGTGGTGCAGCATTCTGGCTTCCCAGACCCCAGTTGAACTGTCCAACCCATGCTACCATGGAAAGCAGATGGTAAATGATGATGTATATATATATATATATATATATATACACTCACACACACATGGAGTTCAAAAAGTCTCTCTGTCGTAAGAGTTTCATTGCAAAATAAATATTTCTAAGATGGTATAAGACTACAAAAGAATATATTAGACTTTACAAGACTTTATTGACTCTTCTACACATGTTTTGAGATTTCAATGATGTGATTGTCTATTTTAAAAAATGACACAATAAGGGAACTATGAATGACCATATCTGACTGGGCTTACAAAGAATGTCCTGGGGTTGATTTGCTCGACTAAAGGTGGTGCTCCAGCATGGCCACAGTCAAATGACTGAAACAAGTAAATGAGTAATATACACACACACACACGGAGTTCAAAAAGTCTCTCTGTCGTAAGAGTTTCATTGCAAAATAAATATTTCTAAGATGGTATAAGACTACAAAAGAATATGTTAGACTTTACAAGACTTTGAAAAAACTTTATAAGAGATGCTGAAAGCATCGTCCTTCATTTTCAATAGATAAGTTGACT
The DNA here is from genome assembly GCF_006345805.1 of Octopus sinensis. Lineage (NCBI taxonomy): Eukaryota > Metazoa > Mollusca > Cephalopoda > Octopoda > Octopodidae > Octopus > Octopus sinensis. Next base: position 12,617,947 of record NC_043026.1, on the reverse strand, counting down.
CTTCACTCTGGAGAGACTTTTTGGACACCCTGTATAATGTAAAATGTGTGTACACACACATATATATATATTTGGCATTTTGTTAGCCCTGCTAATCTTTTCTATTCAGTTAAGTTTAAATAGGAATATAACCTCAATTGTTTTGAAATATAGAATGGCAAAATCTGAACCCCCAAAAAAGACACTATTTCAAACGGGAAAAGCCATTAACCCTTTCGTTACTTTATTTTTTTGAGATGTTCTGTGTTTCTTTCAATTACTTTAAATATTACAAACAATTTAGTAAAATAACTTAGTTATCGTTCAGCTAGTGTTAGGGACATAAATTGTGACAAAGGTTTGGTGGAAGATATTAATTCAAAATTTATGAAAACAAGACATTTGTACTACAGACCCAGAGCCGGTTTCAGCCGGGTTAGTAGCGAAAGGGTTAATGGTTTTGCTGTAGTAATCACTGATATAAAGTTTTATAAAGGACTTGTACTTGAAATGTGGGAAGATGAAAATTATCATCCAAAAATTAATCAAATGTAATGGGGGAAATGAATGTACTTTATTCAATAAATATTGTGAATATTTGACATCTGTTTTTGCGTTGCTGTGATTTTGTATTTTCTTTTTTGTCTTGGGTTTTTTTATTTTGTTCATGTCTTTCTAAATGTATATAAGGACACAGGAAAAATGTGTCGAAGCCAGCAGGAAGTGTCGGTGCTTCCTAGGGCTAAACAGCGGTGGTGTAACCCCCTACTGTCACGTTCACGTTAGATTGACAGTATACAACCATTCTATTGCCCCACCACCGTACATGTCTCTACGAGAGATTTAGAAATTTAGTATTTCTGATTTTGATAATCAGTGAATAAACGTCACTGAAATTAGATTTATACTTTTGCGAATTGGGACAGATATCCACGGCTGGCGGGCGTCTGCTACTCTAGACCGATGAAGGACAATTATCCTGAAACACGCGTGTCTCTACATGCAGGCCTGGCTGCTGGGGGTGTTTGTCTCCCCTTCGTAAATATATAAGGACACAGGAAAAATGTGTCGAAGCCATCAGGAGGCGTCGATGCTTCCTAGGGCTAAACAGCGGTGGTGTAATCCCCTACTGTCACGTTCACGTTAGATTGACAGTATACAACCATTCTTTCTAGGGATCCAAGTTTAAGTGATTAACAACATGGCTGTGTGGTAAGAAGCTTGCTTCCCAACCACATGGTTCTGGGTTCAGTCCCACAGCATGACACCACAGGCAAGTATCTCCCACTGTAACCTCAGGCTGACCATAGCGGACTTCATAGGTGGAAACTGAAAGAAACCTGTTATAATGAATATATGTATATAAAAGTGAAACTAAATGGTTCAGTGGAAGCTATTATGCTTTTTCTATATATGTGCCTGTATATTTGTGTGTGTGTGTGTGTGTATGTATGTATATATATATATATAGAGAGAGAGAGAGAGAATCGAATTATTTTTTCCTCTTCGGCAAATTGAAAGTACCTGGTTCAAGGGAAGCTGTTATGCTATCGCCTAATTTCTTACACTCAATTCAATATGTAATTAAACTGTTTCTGTCAGTGATTTGGTGGATGAAATCTTTCGTAATCTTCGTAATTACAATATAAATTGGATCCATGAGTGACCTGTCCTGGCCCCAAAAGATGTCGCTGTAAATGGCATTAATAATATGCTATTGAATAAACTTCCAGGAGAAATATTCACTTACAACTCAATTGACAGTGTTGTTGTTGATGATCAGGATAGT